>NW_025962652.1:141640-233080 GCF_017589495.1 Alosa alosa
AATATATCAATAGATAAATACTATATCTAAAAATACAATGAATTATACTATATCATTGTGCATACCTAATGCCTCTGTCTTATCCATATGCCAAAATACTGATAAAAAAATTTTAGAATATTTAAATAATTGCTATGAAGAATTTAAAATTAATACAATAGATAAAAATATATCCTTTCCTACTACTCTATCCTTAAATAATACTGTTTGCCACTTTAGACCAATCGATAAAACTCATGATATACTATTAAAAATAAATGATGTTATAAAAATCTCCTTTGGTATCTCTATAGGTGGCTATCCAGGTCTTTATACCCATACCATAATATTGAATCAAAATACTCCTCCCTCTATTATAAACTGTCTAAATGACTGTAAAAATGAAATTATTAATACTATAACATCCAATAGTAAAAATCAAAATGTAACTCAAATAATAAATAAATTAGCATCTAAATATAATTGTAGACCCTATCCAGGTGTACTAATGCATCAATTAAAAAGATATGTTATAATAACAAATGAATCAATTATTAATAATGAAAATATATACCTAGAAGGTAATGATAAAGTCCATAAAATAAAAGAATTTACATTTGAAAATTATAATATATATGAAATAGATTTAGTATTCACTACTAATACAGATATTCCTCTTAATCAATATCAAGTATATGAAAAAAATCAAGAAGAAATTCAAGAAAATATATACAGAAGAGACTATAATATAGATAAACAATTATCTCTAAAATGCTCAAGAATAGTATTAAATACAGCTAATCATTTATACGGTGCTTTTCCCTTCTCCCTAGATAATTTAAAATTAAATATAGATAATAAAAATATAGTAGGTATAAATCAATGCATTAAACAAAAACATTTCACTTCATTACCCATACTATACGAAAAGAAAGATCATATAGTAGTAAGATCCCAATTCACTATAGGTATAATAAATGATAAAATTCATATACTTTGCGGTTTATAATTTAAAAATTAATTAAATTTCTAATTTTATATAAATTCCCATAGTATATAATTCCTATAATAATAATTTACATGCATATGGTATATCTATCTACTCTATCCTACTATTATCATTACAAAACTAACAATAATTAGCTGATGTAGCTATTAATCCACATATACCACATACATACATCTTATAATAATCACTTGATTTATATAATCTTTCCTTTACTAATGATGAAACTCCATATGCTAATAAACAATCTCTCTCCATTTCTCCTAATCTTAATCCTCCATCTTTCTATCTTCCTTCAACAGGCTATCTTGTTAATTTACTAACCTATCCCATATTTCTATAATATATCTTATCTATTACCATATGCTTTAATCTCTAATAATACATTGGCCCTATAAATATTTCCCCTTTTAAATATTCTCCCGTTATTCCTGATATTAATTTCTCCTTCCCATTCTTATTATATCCATTTTTTAATAATATCTCTTCTAATTCCTTTATATCCTCTATTATTTTATCATTAAATGGTGTTCCATCTATTATCTATTCACATTCTAATGATGATACTTTACTCCCTATCAATTCAATTAATTTTCCTACCGTCATTCTTGATGGAAATCCATGCGGATTCATTATTATATCTGGTTTTATTCCCTATTCAGTAAATGGCATATCTGCTTCAGATACAATTAATCCTATAACTCCCTTCTATCCATGTCTACTAGAATATTTATCTCCTACCTATGGCTTTCTATATTCTCTTCCTATATACTTGATAAATGTTTTCTACTTATTATTCTTTGTTATTAATACCTTATCTACTACTACACCTGTCTTATTCTTAAACCTAATTACATTACTTACTTCATTATTACTATATATTAAATTAATCTTATCACTAGGTATCATTCTATTGAATATTATATCATTGTTCTATATCTTCTTATTAGGAACTAATAATCCATCTCTCTTATCTAACTTATTGAAATTCTTCTTATCTTCTTCCGAATATATCTATACACTTCTAATCTCATCCCTAGTCTAATTAGGATATGATTCTAATATCTATTCATACTTCTTATATGTTAATATATTACCTAATCCTCTATCTATACTTCCTTTATTTATTATAATAGCATCCTCTATATCAAATCCACTAAATGACATTACTGCTAATATAACATTCTATCCTGATGGTAATATATTGTTATTAATTATTTTAGATATTCTAGTATCTATTAATGGAAACTATGGATATACTAACTAATACTATATAGAATCCATTCTTAAATGCTAATTGTATGATAATATACCAATAGACTATTTACTCATTGAACATTGATATGTATTACGTGGTGACTAATTATGATTAGAAAATGGAATTGAACCCGCTATTAATCCTAATATACTAACTTTATCTATCTCTAGATGTGTATAACTATTAATTAATAAATCACTTTCATTTATAGCTATTACTAAATCATTCTCTTCATGTATATCAACATACTCTATTATACCCATTAAAATTAAATCCTGATATGAATATATCTTTCTTCTTAATAATAATAAAACTTCTTCCGTTAATTTACTCTTATTATTCTCTACTATTATTAATGGCCTTGTTAATCTTCCCTAATCTGATAATATATGTATACAATTCTTCTATTTAATATAACATATATTAATAAACTATGATATTTCATTGTTTCTTCTTAATTTTTTAAATAATTCTATATATAAACATGGATCCATATTAGTAGTACCTATTAACTCTCCATCTAATAAAATATAAATACAATTATCATCTAATCTCTCTATATAATCTATATAATATGATTCTAATCTATTAAATAATATATATAATAATTCTCTTCTCTTCTACTTAGTTGTTACTGCAGAATATAATGCTAAATGCTTAATTAATCCACACTATTCACCTTCCGGTGTATCCACTGGACATATATATCCTCACTATGTAGTTTTTAAATTTCTAGGTGTTATATTTTTTGAATTTTTAGGTATATTTGTTGATATTCTACTTATAGTCTCTATTACTGAATAATATGATCATCTTATTAATGAACATGTTATATTACTTATATACATCTTATTTAATGATAATATTCAATTACCCGTACTAATAGCATTAGATAATCCTAATGTTATTATATCTGTTCTTATCTATAATCATGAATCCTATAAATTAAGATTTTTTGTCTAATTTATCTTATTTATTAATGTTTTTTCTAATTCTAAATTTAATCTCTTAAATAAATCATCAAATAATAATCATAAAAGATCTCCCGCTAATTCAAATCTCTTCTATCTAATACAATCTATATCATCTTTCTTTATTTTACCCTAATTATATAATATAAATCATCTTATCATTAAACAAATATTAATTGCTTTCTTATATAAAATATTTTTCATTTCTTCCTTTCTATATATACGTATATGTGGTAATATAAACTCATTTATTAATTTAAATAAATCATTTTCATACTTAGAATAACTAGATCCTATTAAATATTTCTTTATTTTCATACTTAAATAAGCTAATGCTTCTATATCATTCTTTATTTTTAACTCTTGACATTCTTTAATAGATGGTATTATATACTACTCTATATCTTCTCCTATCATTTTAATTATTTGATAATCTGTAATTAATCCCATAAATTTTAATAATACTATAACAGGAATATCTTCTTTAAATGAATTATTTCTAACATATAATTTATTATTCTTCATATAAATTATTATTTTTCCTTTTCTTTTTTCATCTATACTAGATATATAAATTATATCTTTTCCTTTATTGTCTTTTCTAATAATATATCTACATGGCGCTATATGTTCCTATATTAATATAACTTTTTCAACTCCATTTATTATAAAATATGAACCTGGATCCTTTATACATTCCTTTAATTTTATTAATTCCTTATCTGATTTATTATATAATTTACATAATTTAGACTTAACCATAACAGGTAAATATCCTATTAAAACATTTTTCTTTAATATAGTTTTATACTTTGTTATATATTCTACATCTACATATATTGGACTCTAATAATTTATATTTCTTAATCTACATTGATGTGGTGTAGTTTTATACTTTATCATATCTTCATATATTTCAGGTTCATCTATTCTTATATCAATATATTTAATGTATATATCAGATATATCTTTAAATCTTATTATAGAATTAGAAAATATTATTTTTTTAATACCAGAAGTTATAAAATAATTATAAGAATCTAAATGATGTCTTGTTAATCCTCAATCATTAACATATGTATCTAATATTATTTCTTCCTTTTTATTTCTATTATATTTTTTCATTAATTGATAATAATAAAAAATAAATTTAATTAATTTATCATAAATTTAATAATAAAAATAAAAAGAACTATATTATACACATAGATATTATTACTGTTTTTTTATTAGATAATTTTTGATTTTTCTATTGTTCTTCTACTGTATATAAAATAACAGAATATGATTTTATAAGAAAATAAATATAACTAATAAGAAAATATAAAAATAAAGAATAATAAAAAAATCTATTAAATTTTAATAATTGTATTAAAGTTAAATAAAAAAACTTATAAAAAGAATATGCAATTATTTCAAAAAATGGAATTTTTATTACTGTTAATGAATATATATAAAATATTGTATAATATATTATACTTTCTATTAAACAAATAATTAAATGTCAACTATTTAATTGTAAATATATTAAATTATTATAAGAATATGATTTTATAGTCAACTATTTTATCAAAATAAATATTAAATAAGATAATATTGGTATATATAAGTCTGGACTGTTTATATCATTTATAGGTGATTGAAAATCAACATTTATTGTATTTAAATTTTCAGTGTCTATATAAATTTCTTTATTCTATTCTCTTATTCATTTATTTTTTTTAAAAGGAAATAACAATATTAATATTTTATTCTTTAAATAATATAAATTAACATTGAAATATTTCTATACATTAGTTAATAAAGTATTTTTCATAGATAAATCTATTGTATTATTATTTCTAAATACATTTATGAAACTAGTATATGATAACATTAGTGTTTAAAGATAAAAAATTATTTTAATAAAATGCTAAAGATGCATTTCTTAATGTAGAAAATGAATATGATAATTCTCCTAACTATGATAAGATTAAAATAACATTTAATATTAAAAATAAAAAATAAAATATACTTCTAAATGTTTTATTTAGTATATCTATCTTATCATTTCAATCTTTTAACTTAAAATCATTTAATATTGTAGATGAATTAGAATTTGTATATAATAATAATTTATATTCTGTACCTAAAAATTTAAATTTTAAATTTATATTGTCTTTTTTTATACTATCTATTTCTACTTCTGGTAATTCTAATATTAAATATTGATTTTTTTTCATTTGTATATATATTATAGTAAACGATGAAATAAAAAGATATCCTATTAGACCTATAAATATAAATATATTAGCACTATAACTAAATAAAGATAAAATATTCAAAATAGATATTATCAAATATGATAATAATATTCATTTAAGTTTCTATATTATAATAAAAATATGTTCTTGATACATTGAAATTTTTTCATATATTTTTTTACATTTTTCAAATGAAGCAATAAATAAAAATAATGATATTAAAAAAAGACAAATATTTATTGGAACAAAAGTAATTCTATTATAATTTTTCAAAGCCATTAATTAATGTATTTAATTTGTGTTAAAAATCACAATAAGTAATTATTATTTAATTATAAGTTACATAAAATTCTTAAAATAATTATAGTATATAAAAATTTATATAATTTTTAAAAATAATTAAAATGATACCAATAAAATTAATTACTAAAAATAACGTATGAACTAATTAGCATAGAATAAAATATCTAACTAAAATGCTAAAGCGATAAAATAATAATAATTCCAAATAGTAGATGAATAATAACGAGATATTAATATATTATTTTTATATAAAGTAAATAATCCTTTTAATAATATATTAACCAATAAACAATATACTAAAAATAATCTTATTGTACTAATATCATAATAATTTGATATTTCTTTATTTTCTTTTGTTTCTTCTTCTACTTCTATTTGTTTATCTATACTTAAAGTATAGTTTAAAAGATATTTTCCTATAAATACATATAAATAAGGAACAAATAAAAAGAATACTAACATAATTTGACTCATAGAAATTGTTTTAAATCCATCAAGATATCCACTTTTATTGAAAATATTTAACCTAATACATTTATTATCTAAATTTAACTATAATCCTATTATTATATATAATAATGATGTTATATTTATTATATAACTTAAAAATCTTATTTTTTTTCTTAATTTTTCATTTTTTATAAATATATTAATTATTGTTTTAACTATATAGGAAGTTATTATAAGAAAATGTAATGATTTATAATGTGTGCAAAATTTTTGAGAAGTTTCATTTATTTCATTTATTTTTTGAGAATTACTTAACCAAAATAATCCTCTTGTTCCTACTATTATTGTAGATATTAAAAGCAATTGTATTATATCTAATATAATTGAATATAATTTTAATTTTTCAGATGTTATTATCTATTCTAATGCATTGTATATTATTAATGATAAGAAAAAATTTGTTACTTTACCAATAAAATTTGTAAAAAAAAAGTAAGGGATAATTGATGATATATATTAACCTAATTATTAAACTAAGATAAAACAAACGTAAAAAAATATATAAATAAAACTGACGTTAATATATTGAACTATTGTATTAAATTTACTATATATTTTCTCTCATAATAATAGCTTGAAAAGATTAATATTACTAATATTACTAATATAGTAATAAAAAGTGAATCCATTGTATTAGTATATTTAGAATAAAAAGGAACCTTCATTTGATTTATAAAATCATAAAATAATCTACCTTTTTCTGTATAAAAAACTTGATATAAATATGTAAGTTGGTATGTAATTACAATTGATACTAATAATCTAACTAGAAAATGATTTTTCATATATTTAAAAGTATTTATCATTTTTAATATTTTGTGTTTTGTGTTAAAGAATAATCTTTTAATACATTATATAAAAAATAATGATTTATGTCAACAGTACATATAATAAAATCCCGGACTATATAATTTTTTTTATTTCTATATTTAACACAAAATTATAAAAAATAATAAAGGTGATATTAAGCATGGGGTGTCTTCATTCAAAAAATAAAAAGTCTAATCATTCCAAAATTAATCTTATACTTAAACAAAATGCTATTATGTCAAAGGGTGAATTTAAAATATTAGTTTTAGGTCCACCAGAGTCAGGTAAATCAACTATTTTTAAATAGATGAGAATTATAAATAAATTGACTTATAGTTAGGGTGAAAAAGAAAATTTTAAGTATATAATTTGATCTAATATTATGGAAACATTTAGAAGTATAAAAGATATAGTTGATGCTAATGAATTTATATATCATGATGAGACTAATCAAGAATTATGTACTAAATTATATGATATAGAAAATATTGAAGATAATGAAGATGATATAGAAGAAATAAATAAAAATTTATATAAATTTTTTAATGATGCTATTGTAGTTGATATATTAAAAAAATGAGATCAATATTTATTATTAGATTCTGCTAATTATTTTATTGATAATTTATAGAGAATATTAAGAAAAGAATATATACCAAGTATAGTTGATATAATTAAAGCTAGATCAGCAACATCAGGTGTTCATGAGATTTAGTTTAAAGTACAAGATAATGAATTTAGATTTATAGATGTGGGAGGACAAGCAGGAGAAAGAAGAAAATGATTATCATTATTCGAAGATATTTCTGCTGTATTATTTATTAGTTCTTTAACAGAATATGATCAAAAATCATTAGAAAATCCTAGATTAAGTAAGATGGAATGTTCTATTAATATATATAGTTCTATATTAGGAAATAGTTATTTTGAAAATATTCCTGTTATATTATTCTTAAATAAGAAGGATATTTTTCTTTAGAAAATAAAATCATCTTCTTTAAGTAAAACTTTTCCTTAGTATGAAGGAGGAGATGATGAAAATGAAGCTTTAAATTTTATTAAAGAATAGTATTATTAGCATAATAGATATTTAAATAGATTGGAATATGTTTATATAACAGATGCAACAAATACAGAAAATATTTCTTATGTATGAGATGCTAATAGAATAAATATAGTTTCCAAGAATTTAAATGCTTCAGGTTTATTATAAATTGATATTTGTATTTATAATTAAATTAAATTTAAATTATCATTTACTATAGAAAAAATATAAGAAGTAAATTCTAATAAATTATTATCATAAGAAATAGAAGAAGAAATTTTCAATAAACCATTATCATAAAAAATATAATTTATATCATTAAAAAATTCTAATTTAAGATGTAAAGAAGATAATAATAATGAATTATAAAAATATGAAAAAGAATTATTATTTTCATTCTATACATTAATAATATATTCTATATTTTCTTTAAAACTTAAAGAATTTTTTAATAAATTAATTTCAATATATTTGGATCTATTATGAAAGTCATTATATATATTTTTTAAATAATTATTTTTTAAATTTGATTGAAAAATAATATTAAAATTATCTCAATTAAAATTTAAAAAATAATTATTATCTTCATCAATAATATTTAAATTTAAAATATTTTTAAAATTAAATTCTTTTAAAACAATATATAAATTATTATTTATTATTTTTATAATTAACTTAGTAGAAGCTAAATTAAAACATTTAAATATTAATAAAAATTCTTTAATATTTATAGTAAATTTTATTATATTCATTTTATATTTAATAAATATTTTCTTATTTATAAAAACTTTATTATACTAACAATTAGCATAATTTGTATATAATAATAAGCCAAAATTATTAAAATAAAAATTTAATTTTGTTTCTATAATAACAGATTGTAAAGCTATATAAAAAATATCAGCTTTAATAATATATTTTATTTTTTTCATTATTATTTTATATTTTTATCAAAAATAATAAATGGAGGATATTTATAAAATGGTATTAAATCCAAATACAATAAATAAATAGAATGTAAGAGTAATTGGAACAGTAAAAAGTAAGAAAAATGAGTATTATTTATCATTAGGAGATATAGAAAAGGATATTTTACAAAATATAAAACTTGCAAGTAGTAGTGATAAGAGTGAAATAGAAAAATTTATAGATTAGAAAGTAATAGTAGATGGAACATTATAGAAAAAATATAACAAAAATGAAATAGAAATTAACAATAGCACACTAATAGAAAATTTTAATATAGAAAATTATAATAATTTATTAGAATATATTCGGAATAATGAAGTTATAAACAAAAATTTGTTTTAATTAAAATAATTATATAAATTGTGATTTTATTTTTCTTCTAAATTTTTATCATCTTTATTAACTCTTGTATCATAGGATGAAAATTTATTTGATTGTACTTTTATATATTGTTTTTTATCTTTTTTCCATATTGTTTTTATTTTATTTAAGTCCATTATATATAAAAGTATAGTGAATATTATACCTAAAATTAAAAATATTATTATAGTTATTATATTAAAGTAAAAGATATAAAATAAAAATAAAATAAATATATAAATACAAAAAAAGATATCAATATATTTCTATTTTTTTCTGATTCATTTTCAATAGGGGTACTTATAATTTCCATATATGTGTATTAAATTAATATTATTCCGTAAATTATTATTTTAATTTAAATATTTATTTAAAAAATAAAATTATTTAAAAATTGTATATATCTAATATACTAACATCATTCTAATAAGAACTTGACAATAAATTTCTTTTTTTTCTATTTATTAATAAATTATTTTTTCTAATTGTTTTTTTCAATGAAGTATTATTATTACTATTAAGAGAAAATGATTTTTCATTATGTATAGTACTAACACTAGCGCTAAAATCTTCTAATTTTTTATCTATTTTATTTAATATTACTTTATTATTATTTATATTTACAGATAAATTAATATTTTTATAAGATATTTTTGATTGAATATTTTTTTCTATAAGAGAAGAAGAAGAAATATTAACTTCATTTTTAATTTCTTCTTTAATATTAGATATTTTATCTAATAAAATACAGTGTAAATTTTGAAAATTTTCTATAAATATTCTTTTAAAAATAATTATTTCTTGAATCATTTTATTTTCATAATATTTCTTTTTTAATTTTTTACTTTTTCTTTTAATTCTTTTATTTTTTGATATATTTTTTATACTTTCATTAGTAAATTCTTCTTTAATATTATTTTGCGAAAAATGAAACGATTTATCTATATCAATTGTATTATTATTAAATTTAGGCAATTGAAATTCTTTATCAATTTCTTGATTAATTTCATCGAAATTATTGAAAAATTGAGACATTATTTTAAATATTTTGATTTTATATAAAAATATCAAGATATGAAAGTAGAAATAGAAAAACATTTATCAAATCAATTAATACAAGGATATATTAAGACAATATTAAATAAGGCATATTACAATGATGAATTAGTAAGAGGATTAAAGTAGTGTGTTAAGGCAATTCATTCATAGAAAGCTAAAATATGTGTATTAGCTAATGATATAGATAAAGAAGCAATAAAAAATTTAATTATTGGATTATGTCAAACATATAATGTACCAATTATACACACAGCAACAACAAAAGATTTAGCTGTTTATTCACATGTATACAAAGAAAATCAAGATGGAACTATAAAAAATATTAAAAAAATAAAATGTGCAGTAAGTGTAATAAAGAAATCGGAAAATCAAAATAATCTTGATAAAGAAAATGATATAGAAAAACTATTAGAAATTATAAAAAAATAATTTATTAATTTTATATTTTATATTTTTTATGAATTTATCACAAACTTAAAAATATAATGGTATTTACAGAAAGAAAGAAAATAAAAGAATATAATAATAACGCAATAGTAACTTCAAAAAATAAACCAACAGAAGTTATTACCACAAATGATAATGGTGAAAAAGGTAATAAATTTATTAAAATTTTAGAAAATAAATAGTAGAAATTTAAAGAAAAAACTAAAATATCGTGTCATCAATGTAAAAACTTAAAGCCTGTTATTATACTTTCATTATGTAGCAATTTAAAATTAGGTTGTACAAAAAAATTTTGCGCACCTTGTTTAGTTAGATATGGGGACAAAGTTAAGAAAATAGAAGATAATTTATGAATTTGTCCGGCTTGTTTAGATATATGCACTTGTGCACATTGTAGAAGAGTTAGAGATGGAATAGATAAAAAGCCTAAAAGATCATCAAAATTAAATAGAAATATAGAACATAGAGAAGAAATTACTTATTTTAGAAGTCCTATTATTGATATATGTAAAAATAATGTTATTAATTCTTATAATGATTTATCAGAATTTTGAAATAAAAATAAAGATAAAATGAATGATATTAAATATTTTGATGATTATATAAAAAATAGACCAGATAATTTTAAAGTAAATGATATAGAAAAAGATATCAATAATATTTAGAAAAAAATAGATGAACCTCATATACAAAGTTTAATGAAAAAAATTTTAGAATCTAAAATAGATGATTCTAAAAAGATAGATTTTATCAGTATATTATTAAGATCCGATAATTAATTATATTAGGATTTAACACTAAATTTAATTTATGTTTAATTGCTGAATATTTTTAAAAAATAAAGCAATTCCTATATGTTCGTATGAAACTACAGAAGTTAAACAGTTAGGATTAAAAGAATTAGAATTAATAATTAAAAATTTAAATCATAGATATGAAAATGAAATTACTAAAACAGAATTATAGAATTAGTTGATATTATATTTAATTTAGAGAAAAGAATTAGTTTATTTGTGTATAGTAGAAAATACTTATTCTTCTTCTTTAATAGTAAAATAGATAGATAATTTAAATGAAAAATTTCATACTTTGCATACGTCATTTGAATCTAATGTTCCATATAGTCATCAATCTTTTAGTAAATATATTAAAGAAATGATAAAAAATATAACTACAGAAAAAGTATAGGATGAATTAGGAGAAATATAGAATTTAATGTAGTTAAATATAGAAGAATTAGTATAGAGAGGAGAAAAAATAGAAAATATTTATAATAAATCACATGACATAGTTGAACAATCTTTATAGTTTAAAAAATAGAGTGAAAATTTAATGAAAAATTGAAAGAAGATTTTAATAATTGTTATTTCTATATTAATATTTTTTTATTTTTATTATTATATATGAAGTGGATGAGGAATAATTGCTAAAATATTTATTATTTGTTTTATTATAGGAGGATATATATTATTTATGATGGTAAAACAAAAATATTAGAAAAATAAATAAATATTATTTTTATTAACACAAAAGGAATGTTTTTATTTGATACAATTTCCTATATTTATTTGAAAGTATTTAGAGCATGTTTTATTATACCTGTTATAATTTATATAATATTAGTTATATATATAATTATAATATAGTTTATATTTATAATACCAAATTATTTAGAATTCAAATGATCTTTAATATATTTTATACCAATTCATTTATTTATGATTTTGTTATATTTTTTATCTTTATGAGCATATTTAAAAACATCTTATACATCTAATGATAGTTAGATAGGAATTGATATTTTTATGCATTATAAAGAATAGGATAAAGATATAGAAGAGATATATAAGTGTGTTAGATGTTCTAAGATAAAATTTATTAAAACGCATCATTGTTCTATATGTGATTAGTGTACATTAAATATGGATCATCATTGTCCGTGAATGAATAATTGTATAGGATTATTAAATTTAAAATATTTTGTTTTATTTTTATTTTATACAGGGATTTATATGGCATTATTTTTTATTTTAATTATATTTAATAAGAATTTATTAAATATAATTAATATGTTTAATATAGTAATTTCATTATCTGTATCAGTAGCAACATTTATATTAGGATTTAGTTAGATATATTTTCTAATGAATGAGTATAGTACAATTGATTATTATTTTAATGAGAGAACATCGTATTAGAATGATATTCCATTTTTTAATTTAGTATTTGGAAAGGAATCAAATTGATTTTTACCTTATTTAAGTAGAAATGATAAAAATAGATTAATTGAACTATGTATTAAGCCAATAATAAGAATAGATAAGGAATATATTTAATTAATTAGATTTTTAAAATAATACATTTAAAAAGTTATCCATAGTAGTTTGCATAAATGGAATTGTTGTAAGAGTTATATATGTCATACTAAGGAACTATACTATTAATAATATAATATAAATAGGTAAAACACCTTTACCTGATCAAAATAATATGAATGTAAAAAATAAACTAATGAAATATACACTACTTGCTTTTCATCTTTGTGCATCAAATAATCTTTTAAAATATGTTATAGGACCACTGAATAATGAGCTTGCTGACAAGCTTAATATAACTGATAATAAATATAACCAAATAAGTATGGTAGTAGATATAAAAATAAAAGATAATGAAATTATTGATAATACCACTCCTATTATATATAATATAATAGCCAAAGTTATTCTTGTTGTATAAGGCATACCAAATAAATTATCTATTTCTTGTAATATAGGATGATCGTCTGAATTATGAACACCTATTCCAGTAACATTTGAAAATGATTCCATTGCTGACTACATTAATATTTTTGTGTTTATGTAAAATAGATTATATTTTATTAAAATTTTTTTATATTTTAATTATTATTATTATAAAATATTTATTGAATAATTTTTTTATAGATTATATTTTTTTATAAAACAATAATAACTATAGTGTAATTTTTAGATTTATCTTTTTAAAATTATTTTATATTATAATGATATATATTTTATGAATAATTTTTAATTAATTACAATAATTTTCAGATTTATTTTTTTAATTATTTTATATTAAACTGATATTTTTAAAAAAAAATATTTGAAACAGGGGTTTAAAAAATTATTTATTATATATATGTAGATATTATATATGTTAAGGAAGATAATTGAATTATTATTAATGTAATATAGATAATTTTATTTAAAAAGATATTGAAAAGGGAGAATATAAGAATTAATAAAAATGAAATGATGTATATAGAGGTTGCTTTTCATCTATTTAAATCGAATAAATTTTTTAAATATAATATAAGATCGATATTAGAAAATAATAAACTACCAAATAAAGTCAATGCAATTGAGATTAAATATATGGATAGATATAAATCATTACTTTTTATAAATATTCATAAAAAAATAAATAATGTAATAAGACCTTTTGTATATATGAAGATAGCTAAAAATATTCTTAATTGATAAGAATTTTCATCTAATGTATTATTAGTTGTTTCATTTTCTGTTTCATTTTCTGTATTAGTATTAATTAAGTTATCATATATAGTTTCATCCATTTTATATTTGTGGTATATATTAAGTATTTTTTCAGTTTTAAATTTAAATAAGATTATTTTTTTCGGATATTATTTTTTTATAAAATTATAAATTTTTTTAGTTTTAAATTTAAGAATAATTTTAACCCAAAAAATGTAGAATATAACAGTACAGCCACATAACAATAATTAGTAGGGAATGTTTGGAAATATAAGTGATTATCATATGAAAAGATATAAGATAGGATTTATTGTTTTAATTTGTATTATAATAGAGATTATTTTAATATGGGAGTATAAGAAGCCAGAAAAGTTTATTATACCAAAAAATAACAATAAAAATATTCATTTTTATTGTTACGGAGTGGACAGTAAGAGTCCTATAGTTTATACTAATGAGTAGATAATATGTTAGGTATTAACATAGTATTCATGTAATCCAATGAATATATTTAATACATTATCAGTGGGATTAAATGATGATTTTGTCAAGATAAATAATTTTAGTAGATGTCTTGGTGAATGTATTTATTACGAATTTTATTTTAATGCACCTGATAAGGAGGGAAAATATATAATATCATTATTATTTTATGACAATAGTAAGGTAAAAATAAAGCCTGTGATAAGGGTATTTAATATTACTATAAATACATTAGAATTTTATTGTTCAGGACCGGATGACAGTACTATAGTTTATTTTAGAGAGATAGTTAGTTGTAGAGTTAAGTCTTAGTATCCTATAGCTAAGGAAACATTTCCAAAAGATTATTATGAGGGATTATAGGATTTAAAAATAATTAAAAATATAGAGGCAACAGATTCATATTTAAAAGAATATGAATTTTTATTTGAAACAAAATGTGAACCTAAATCTATATAGGTATCATTATATATAAATTCTTATGATAAGATTAATGGTAAGATGAAAAGAATAAAATTAATTAATGATTCTAGTATTTTTATATAGAGGCCAAAACCTGAGCATTTTAGTATGGATTGTTATGGGTTATATAGAAGGAGTAAGGAATTATATTTTGGAGAGATTATAAATTGTATAATTATAAGTACGGTACATACTAGATTACAAGATTTTATATTTCCGGGAGTTATTACAACACCTACATTAACTATAGTTAAGGGAATACATGGGAAAGAATGTGGAAAAGAATTTAATTTATAGTTAAAGAGTCCATCATTTTTAACATAGATAACTATAAATGGAATAATAATAGGTATTATGAATAAGTAGTAGGAATTAATTGATATAAAGTAGAGTCATTCTACATAGTAGAGTTTTAGTAGTGCGATAAATAGTATTTTATTTTCTGAATAGCCTAATATATTATATAGTAAGATTATGGATCCAGGATCTGATTAGGTTATGATTAGTTGTATAGGAAGTATTACAGAGAGTAAAAAATATTTTAATAGTAAGGAAAAGGTTAATTGTATTATATAGAGTGAAGTTTTAACATTTTGGTATAAATTTGCTGATATACCTGCTATAATTACAGAAAATCCTTAGATAACTAAGATATATGGAGAATTATATGATAGTGGATATAAGTATATAGAGAAGAATACGGAAGAATATTTATTATATAAACCTAATAAAGAATTTTAGTTTGAGTTTATTAGCGATGGTGAAAGTAAGATTATAGATATAATAGGATTATTGCATGATAATAAGTAGTTTGATTAGGGAAAATATAGTATGGAAAGAGTTAGATGTCCTGAAGATGAAGGCAATGATAATTGTTTAAATGAGTGAGATTATAAGGAAAATATATTAAGAAAAATAAAAATTGGATATGATGGATATAAGTATATTTATTATGAGAATATGAAGAATAAAAATTTTAAGGGATTAGTAATTATAAGAAATAATTTATAGTATATTGATATTAAATTTTTAGATATTATTTAGAATTTAGAATTATTAGATTTATCTAATAATATGATAGATGAGATACCTAAGGAGATAGTTAATTATAAAATTAAAAAATTATTTTTAAAGGGAAATAATATTAAAAATATTGAGATAGAATGGGAAAAATTAATAAATTTAGAGATATTAGATTTATCTGATAATATGATAGAAGAAATTCCATATAATTTAAGATTAGCGAAGAATATAAAGGAGCTTTATTTATCAAGAAATAAGTTTAAAAGTTTACCATGAGATTTTATTAATCAATTTCCTAAATTAGAGATTATAGAGTTAAAAGATATAGAATTTACATGTATGCCTATTTGATTAAAAAATATTATAAGTAATACTAAAATTCAAATTATAAATAATTTAAAGGAGTATCATGAAATAGAGGATTGTAATTGTCCTGGAGAAGGAGAATCTCAATGTTCAGATAAATGGAAATGAGGATATCATATTTATGAAGATGAGAAGATAATGTTTAGTTCAGCAGGAGGATTATAGTTTGTATAGTTAAGTATGATATGCGAAGATTAGAAAAAGCATAATTTAGATAGTATATCTACTAATAGTTCATAGAAAAATATTTAGATATTAAATTTAAAGAATTGTTTAATTAAAAGTATACCAAATGAGCCATTTAAAGAGTTGAGTGGAATAATGGATATAACAATGGAGAGTAATTTATTGAGTGAATTCCCATATTAGTTATTAGATGATCATACAAATTTATAGGTATTAAATTTAAGCAAAAATAAAATTAAAAAAATCGAAGGAGAATCTTATAAAAAATTATCAAGATTAATATTAATAAATTTAGAAGATAATGAAATAGAGGAATTACCTAGAGATTTTTTAGAAAATAAGGGTTTATTAAGAATATTAGTATTAAATAATAATAAATTAAAAAACATATTTTTTAATGAGAATTTAAGAGAATTAAACTTATTATATATAAAAAGCAATTAGTTAACAGAGATATAGGATGGATTTAAATATTTATATACTTTACGTTATTTAATTTTAGAAAACAATAATATAAAAGAGATTCCAGAGGTATTAGGAACATTACCAATAGATACAATAGATTTATCTAATAATAAAATTGTAATAGACAAGGATATATTTACTAGAGATACTTATAATGATTTAACATATTTATCATTAAATGAGAATTTAATAAGTGAAAATTTAATAATGAGAAGTCATACTATAAAAAGATTATATTTAAGAGGTAATAAGATGAAGAAATTACTTTTTAATAATTTCGATGTGGATAGATTAATAGAATTGGATGTATCAGATAATTAGATAGATAATATATCAGGAAATGTACCAAAAACTTTAGAAATATTAATATTAAATAATAATTAGTTAACATATATAAATTTTATACCTATAGCTGGAGCAATGAGAGAGGTATATATAAAAAATAATAAATTAATGCATGTTCCTGCATGTTTTTTATTATTTAAAATGTAGTATATTAATTTAGAGGGTAATTAGATAAAAAGAATAGAAAAAATGGATTTTTCACGTGATTTTTGAAATTATTTATCGGTAGTAATATTAAGTAAGAATATAATTAAAGAGGTTGATAGATATGCATTTTCAAGTAGTCCATGATTAAAATCATTATATTTAGACAATAATTAGATAGAAATAGTTAATATGGAATTAAATGGGCCTATAACTATGTTACCATTAAATAATAATTTAATAAATTAGATAAATTTAGATTTTAAGCATAATGAAATTAATATAAAAATTTTAGATTTATCTTTTAATAAAATAGTAGATTTAAGTAAAATAAGGATAAATGGAAATATAGTATGTATAGAGGAATTAAATTTTGATAGCAATAGTATAGTTAAATTAACAAAATTAGATATTTTTAATAAGGTAAAAAAATTGGATTTATCTAATAATTAGATTAATAGTATAGATTTAGATTTTATTAATGAAAACAATATGTTAGAAGTATTAGATCTTAGTGGAAATAATATAGAAAAATTAAATAGTAAAGTTTTTAATAATTTAAAAAAATTAGTTAGTTTAAATCTTAGTGGAAATAAATTTAAATGTGTACCAGAATGGCTTTTAGATTTTATTAAAAATTAGAATTTAAGTAAAAATTATTATGGACCTGGAAGTGAATTATGTAATAACAGATTTCTTATTAGTAATTCTTTAAATAAATGTATTAGAGTGGATGAAAAGAATAATATATTATTTGATAAATGTAATGGAAGTTATTATTGGGATATAGATTCAGATAATAGTAATTAGATAAAGATATAGGATACAGAATTATGTTTAGTATTAAAAGATAAAAAATTATAGGAGTCTATGGATGTTATAGTAGGAGATTGTAAGAATTTAAATGAGAGTAATATATGGAGTTTAATAGATAATAGTTATATAGTAGGACCAGTTATAGAGGATGATTTAAATAAGAAGAGAATATTATATTGTTTAGAGGTATATGAAGATAAGGATAAAAAAGAAGGATTAAAAATAGAGGTTTGCGATATATATAAAGAAGCATAGAATTTTCATACTAGATGTCACAATTCAAGTTTAAATTGTTTATCATGTAATCCTGGATATTTAAGTGCAGATGGAGTTGAAGAATGTGTGAAATGTAAGGATCCAAGTAAATGTCCTAATATAGAATGAGATAGTACAGGAACATATAGGATTGGAAATAAAAATTAATTAATTAAAAATTATAATAATAAATATTCATTATTATTATCTATGTATGAACATAGACCAGAAATTGATATAGTAAAATAAATTATAAAAATTATTATTTGAGTAGAAACGGATTCTATTGTATAAACAGCTACTGATGAATTTAATAAATATTCTCTACATTCTTCATCATTTTTTGGATTATATAGAGGATTAATAAAATAAACTAAGAGCACAAAAAATATCATAAATTTATAATGAAGGAAGAAAATATAAATTACAATAAAGTAAAAGAATTATGTTAGTAGTGTAATTAGGAAAATTATTAGGCAATTATTGATAAATTATTAGTAGTAGAGGCATAGAATAGAATATAGAAGGATGAAAATGTTGTATTATTTACAGTAGAGAATATAGTAAGAATATTAATAGAAAATTTCAATAGAGAGATTTTTATAGAGAAAATAAAATTAATATATTCATCAAGAGCATAGTTTTTAAAAGTTAGAAAATTTATATTAGGAAAAATAATAGAATTATTAGATTATTTTATGAAAAATAATTGTTTATAGTTTATATTAGAGAGTTTTTATGGAACATTAATAAGAGAAATAGAGAATGAAGAAGAAAAATATATTATTTTAATGAAATTATATGAAATTTATACAAAAAATAATAAGTATGAAAAGGCATATGAAACTATTGAAAATATACCTATAGAAATAACAAGTTCATTAAATAATTAGTATAAGATTAATACATTATTAGAGAAGTTAAAGACATCATTAAAGATGAAATGTATTGACAGATAGAATTTATTATGTAATATATTAAATAGATATCCTGAAAATTATTTTAATATTGAGGATTTATTATTTTTATATAATTTATAGTTAAGTATTTATATTTATTAGTATTAGTATGTAAAATGTATAGATATAGGATTTAAATTATTGGATTTATATGAATAGAAATAGGATAAATTAAATATATTAAAGAAAATTATATTTTTTATAATTAGTATATGTTATGAAAGAGAAATATTTAAGAAATATATAGATATATTAAAGGAGAAATATATGGCTACATATATAATATTATTGGAAGAAAATTATATTCAAATATTAAATATAGAAATTTATAGAGGATTTATATAGTATCCATATGTATTAGAATAGATGATATAGGATAAGATTATAATGGAAATATTTAGAGAAGGAATAAATTATAATGATTTTAGTAGAAATATTATGAGAGAAATAGATAGAAGAAATTTAAAATTGTGTAAAAATTATTATTATAATATAAAATATAGTAAATTATAGGAAATATTATATATAAAAGATATAGATTTAATGGATTATTTACATGAATTGATAGAAGATAAAGATGATATATTAATAGATTAGAAAAATAGTTTAATAATATTTAAAGATAAAGATAATGGTATTATTGATAAGATAAATGAATGAAATAAAAAAGTTGTAGGTATTATTGAAGATATAGATATAGTGGGAGATATAATAGAGAAGAAATATAAGGAATAGATTTCAATGGATAATTAATTATTATTATTAAAATTAATTAATCATTTAATAAGGAATTATATTTTTCAAATAATTTTCTAATTTCATTTTCTATTTCTATTTCATAAACTTCAGGATTTGTAGTTTCGGGAAGAAGGGATTCTTTTTTTAAAAATTCTTCTGTGGTTCTTTTAGCTATTTCATTATTTATATATTCTATATCAGTTGCATTTTTTAAGGTAGTTTTATAAACTTGAATATTTCTCTTAGGTACTAATGGATTTATATTGATAGCAATATTTATATAGAGTTCTACTGTTATATTTTCAGGTTTATCATCATAAGAAAATTTTTGAATTTCAGTTTTTATTAAGAAACCACCTAAACCTATTATATTTTGTAATTTTAATAATTTTATTTTACTTATTAAAGAAAGAATATCAGATATTTTTCTAACACCTCATATGCATTTTAATATACCTTGTTCTAATAAATATTTTGCTTTTAAGAATGTTATTTCTTTTTTTAATTTATTTATTTCTGGATCATTATTTATTAAGTCTTTTTGTTTTTTAAATACATTTGGAATATCAAATTTAGATTTTAAATTTTTTTTAAGATTATCTATAAATTTTTCAGATTTTTTCATATTTTTTTCATATTCTTTCATATATATTTTGCCACTATTTGCTATTTTTTTTAGATCAGAAATGGATTTATTATAAAAATCACTTAAAATTAGATCTTTTGTTTTTTCATTTTGATCTTTTAAAAGTTGTTTTTTTAAATATAATTTTATGAATTTATTTTCTTCTTTTGTTAATTTTTCTATTTTATTTATATATTCTAATTTATTCTATATTTTTAATTCTATTATATTTATTTGTTCATTTAAAGTTTCTTCATTTAATATTTTAGATTTTATAAAATTTTCTAATTTTTCAATAAAACTTGATATTTTATTTACTACACTAATAAGTATTTGGGCTAATTGATTTTCAGAGATAGAAATTGTTATTGTGAATCCAGTAGGTCAATTATATATTTCGTTTGTATATATTATTATTTTTATATTAAATTTAAGTAAATTTTCTCCTTTACCTGTAAATATTCATGTATTATTATTTTCTTTATGAATAATACCATTTAATTGTTTTCAATCATTAAAAAATAAAAATTTACCATAAAGAACAAAATCTTTTAATTTATCTTCTTCTATATTTAAATAAATTTTTATGGAAGATTTTAATTTAAAAAATATATTATTATGTAGGGATACTTCTAATTTTTTAACTACACATGTATATTTAAAAACATTATTACCGTATTTAGTATATAATTTTTCTATTATAAAATTTTTTGTAATTTTTATATCGAATACTTGTATATTTAAACCTTTAGGTAATGCTTCAAATTTTGGAGTTTCTAATTCGGTTAAATTTTCATCTGAATCTAATTTAATATATGAATTATAATTATTTCATATAATTATTTTTTTACCTATGCTTATATTAGTAAATAATTTTTTAAGAGGAGATAATTCTTCTTCTATTTTATTATTTGTTATTTTTGATATATTCATTTCTGTTTTTATTAGTATATTATTAGGTCATATTTTTTCTTCATTTAAATTTAAATAGATTCAACATTCTGTATTTAATTTTGTTAAAGATGATTTTTCTAGATCATATAAAATATCTTTTAATTTTCCGTGTAATTTAACTTTATAATCATTACCTGCAATATTAATTTCCATTTTAAATTTTTCTATAGATAAGGATTTCATTATATTTCACTATTCATCGACTTCAAATAATACTTGAATATTTTTATTATAAATATCTATTAGTTTAGTTTCTCCTATTATATTTAAATTATTAAATTTTCCTATTAATTTAAAGGTTATTATAGAAGTTGTATGATATATTTTTTTAGATGTTAATAAAGAATGTGAAATATTTAATTTTAAATGAACATTTGAAAGAATTATATTTGCAAATTTAGTTATATTTTCTAATGAAAATACTGTATTTTCTAATCTAGGTAATTCTATTCATAAAATAGACTATTTTTGATTTAAATTAATTTCTCCTAATATAGATAATTTTAATAGATTAGTAGTTGTTAATTCTTCTACTTCTTGTAAATATGGTATTTGAGTACATAATTTTATTATATTATTTTCTTTTTTATGGCTTTTAAAACAGTTCAATTGTTTTTCTGTTAATGTATCTAATCAATTTAAAAAAAATTCATTTTCGTAATCAGAAATCTAATGATAAAAAAATAAATAATCTTTTATTTTCTACATTTGATCTATTACAGGAATAGTATATGTAATTTTATATGTATGTAACATAGTATTTAAAGACAAAATATCTTCTATCATAAAGTATATAATAAAATTTACTTCTGTATAATTTTTATTTGCATAAATAGAACATCCTAAATTTTTAGAAAAAATACTATTAGACAAATCTAAATCAATTAACAATAGCATATCATCATTATCATTTGTATATTTTAATTTTATATTTAAAAATATTATATCACTATTTAAAATTTCATCTAAAAATGATTCTTCTTCTATATTAGCTCTATGTATAAATTTATTTAAAAAGATTAAATTATTTGTGAGATCTTTAAATTTTAATTTATTATAATATTCATTATTTTCTTTATTTTCTATTAATCATACTATATCATTATCTACTAAATGCTATTTTAACTATAATTTTACATCTTTTCCTAATTTTAATATAGCAGTTATTTTATATAAATCTATTTCATTTGTTTTTTTATAATATCTTAATTTTAATTCAAAATTTTCTAATTTTATAAAATCATCTATTTCAAAAACTGATTCTTTAGCAGTAAATTCTAAATGATCTTTTGTTATATTATCATCGCTAAGATATATTTTAGTATTTTTATTATAAAATTTTAACATAATTTTATAGTTTATATTTTGATATGTAAATTCTATAAATAAAAATATATCATATGGTAATTCTATATTTCCTTTTATTTTATTTGTTTCTATTTGTTTATTTTTTAAATCTTTATTAAAATCTATAGTTGTTATCATTTGATAAATATGATTTTTAAATTCATCTAATATTCTATGTTCATATTTTGATATTAAATTTTTATCTATTTCTATATCAGAAAATATATAAAGTATATTATTTTTTATATTATCGATATCTATTGATTTATTATCTATTTCTTTTTTTATATTATTATAATAATGAAATTCATTTATTTTTTTAGTTGTATATATACCATATATTTCTTTGTAATTAATATCTTTCTCCTTTATTAGAATTATTATGTCTAATATTATAATAGCTATATCACTATCTTCTTTTAATAATAAAACAACTAATGAATTATCATTATAAGAAAATTTTATTTTAAATAATATTTTTTTAAAATTAATAATTTCTATCTAACCTGTTTCAAATCTAGTTTTAAATAATGATTCATATTTAAAATAATTTTCATTAAATTTATTTCAATTATCAAATTCTTCAAATATTTTATGAGGTATCATATAACTAAAAAACTATAAAAATGTCATTTTTTCATTCTATTCAGGAATCTATATCGAAATTTGTTTATTTTCATTAATAGTTATTTCTAAATCATTAAATATAATATTTTCTCTATATAATAACTAACCTTTAGCAAATATTATATAAATTTTATTATAATCTTCTTTACTATATTTTTTATAAGTTAATAATCCATCTGTTAACAATATTGATAATTTATTTAAATTTATTTTTAATAATTTAATATTCTAAGTTAAAGAAATAAAATCATGATTTATAGTTATTAAAACATTATCAATTTTTATATTTTCTTTATTTAAATTTAATATTAATGATACATATTTTGTTAATTCACTATTTTCTCTACCTTCTAAATAAAAATCTATAAAATTTGTTATAATTTTTAATTTTGGATCTAAAATAATAATAGAATTTTCTATATTATATTTATTATTTACTAATAAAATTAATACTTCATTTGTTCAATCATATATTTTAAATAAAAATCTTAAATAAAAACTATAAGAATTATCAACTATAGAAATATGATATTTTGAATAATCTAGTACTTCATTTTCTGATCATGTATCTAAATCATATAGTTTATAATTACTTTTAGTTTCTATTAATTCTATTGAATTTTTGTTTAAAACATTTCCGGTCATATTTATTTTATAATTATATATATCTAAATCACAATCAAAATTTATTTCACCTGTATTTAAATAAACAATTTTAATATTATTAAAAAGTATTTCTTTAAATTTTATATTTTTTAAAGTTATATAATAAATATCATTATCTATTATTAATTTTTCATTTTCAAATTTATTATTCAAAAAATTTCCATATAAGAATATTTCAGTATACATTATATGAATATTATTATTTTTAAATTTAAATATTATTGTTGATTCATTATTAAATTTTAAAAAATTATTTTTATTTTTTAATACAAATTTCTATTTGAATAATATATTTTCATCTGTTTTTGTATTTTGTAATACTTTAATATCTTCAGTAATATTAAATAATTTTAATGAAAGATTTAAATTTAATGTTTTATCTATATAATCAAAATAAATATATTTTATAGATAAAATATTTACAAAAGATGTTTCTATTAATGGAGTTATATTTATAACATTTAAATCTGTTTTTATTAATTTATTTTTAAGTAAATTAAATGATATTATACTATATTCATTATCTTCGACTTCATATTTACCTGTAAATACTAATTTCTATATTTCATATTTATTACTAAAATTTATTTCTATATAAATTCGACTTTGTATACACATAGTATTATTCATAAGATTATTACCTGAAAATATATGTTTATTTTTAATTTTTATATCAAAAATTATTATTTTTCTTTTTTGAATAACTATAAATTCACCTGTAATATGTTTTGTATTTATTGTTAGAAAATCACTTTGATAAAATAAACTACCAGAGTCTATTATATATTTTCTATCTTTTTCACTTTCTTTCATAATTATAATAATATTATCTAAATAAAGAATTTCATTTTTTAATACTATTTTTTCTAAAACATA
Source organism: Alosa alosa (assembly GCF_017589495.1). NCBI lineage: Eukaryota > Metazoa > Chordata > Actinopteri > Clupeiformes > Clupeidae > Alosa > Alosa alosa. The sequence continues at coordinate 167,450 of NW_025962652.1, forward strand.
AATTATAGCTATAGTATTATAACATTCTTCATAATTTTCATTTCATAATAATTTCATAACTACATTTAAAATTAAAAATTTTTTTATAAATAATATTTTATTTAATGTAGTATTTATTTCAAATCTAATAAAATCTTTATTTTCATAATCACCATAATTAATAAAAAGTATATCTATATCAACTTTACCTATAAATACAGTAACATCTTCAAATTCTATATCAACAATATCTAATAATATTTTAGTCATTTTAAAAAAATCGCAAATTTTTAATTTTTTAAATTTTAATATTAAATATGAATAACTATTTGTTTTATTTAAAATAACATATATATATTGAAAATTTATTAAATTCTATTTAAAAGTATCATTTTCTTTTGTTTTATAAATAATATTAACTATATTATCTATATTTATTTCTATCTAAAATTTTATATCTAATCAATGTTTTAATAATATTTGATATAAATTATACTATTTCATTTTAGTTGATAATAAAAAATATTCTGGTATCTTTTCTTTTGCTTTTAATTGAAAAATTTCATTATTATTTAATTTTTCTGAAAATTTATATTTATATTCATATATAGTTTCATATATAGTTTCTTTAAATATATAAAGACCATTTATAATAAGTTCTTTAAATTCATTTTTTTTTTTTCATAAATTAAATCATCTATAACTATAATATGACCATTTTTTAATTCCTATTCTTTATTAATTATAATAAAATTATATTCTATTAAGTTAAGTATTTTCTTAGATTTTATATCAATATTTAATTTAAATTCATATTTTCCATTTATTTCATTTAAATAATATAATCTATATTCACCTTTTAATAAAAATTTATCTCCTAATATTAATTTATTTTTTTCTAAAATAATATTATTAGAAAAATTTATTAGATAATATTCTAAATCAACTTCAATTTCTTCTTTATTATTTATAAAATATAACATATTTATTTTTATTGGAATATATCATGTTTTATAATCATTATTATTTAATATATATTTCATATCTAATTTACAAATTAAATAACTAGAATGTTCTTTTCCATTTCTAAAATTAACAATAATTTCTATTAAACAATTATTAAGTATGATTTTATTATTATTTTTATTTTTAAATATTAATTCTTTATTATATAAATTTCCTGTTAATAATATTTCTCCTTTATTATCTTCTATATTTAATATTTTTGATTCTACATTTAATAATAGTTCATTAAATTCAAAGAATATAGATTCTATTTTATATACTATCTAAGTTAATATTTTAATTAAATTTAAGTTTTTATCTATAATTTTAATATCTAAATTTTTTATTTTAATATCGTTATTTAAACATATTTCTGGTATATTTTTATAAAATATATTTCATATAGGTTTTATTGTTCCATATAATTTTATATTTAATTCTTCTTTCTAACATAATAATTCTTCTTGGATAGATTCCATATTAAAAATAAATTCTAATATTTTATTATTTCTATCAACATCTGCTATAATAATTAATCCATTTTCAAAATAATCGTTAGATATTATTTTATAGACAATATTTTTTACTCCTAATTCTAAATTATAATATTCATCTGATATTGTATGTTCTTTAATATCTTGAATATTTGTTTTCTTACTTGGTTTCAATATATCATTTAATAATTTTATTGAATCATTATTTTTTAAATTTATGTTTCATGAATGTTTTAATTCACCATTTTGATATTCTAATTCTCCTGTAATATTTCCTTCATATCCCAGTATTTCGCTTATTCCATTTAATATTAGTTTATTATTTATAATATTTGTTTCTTTTATATTTATTTCTAATTCTTCTTTATTTATTGCATTTTTAAATAAATTTTTTACATCTTCGCCTATTCCCGATTTAGGATCCATACTTGAAATTATATGCAATGTTTCTCCTGAAATTTTTATATTTTTTGAATCTTTTTTTATTATTCTATTATATAATGTTTCTATTCTATATACATCTATATTTTTAAAATATATAGAATACATTATATAGTTGAATAAAAATATCTATGTAATAATTATTACACATAGTAATATGATAAGTTTATTATTAATTCTCATTTTCTTTTTACATTTTTCTAATATGTCTTTGAAGTATGTTTTTTTTAGATTCTCTTTCATTATTATTTACTTTATTTAAACTTAAATTCTTTAACATATATATCGAAGTAATTCTTATTATATTTTTTAATAAATAAAAATAGATTTTAAAATTTTAATATTAATTATTTACTTACTTTACTTTATTCTATTCTATTTAAAGTAATTTCCTCCATTCAAACTTATATTTTTTCTAATATATATATTAATAAAATAAATATTATCAAAAAATAAAATATTAAATATTTTTATTATTATTTAATTAATTAAAAGTAATTCAATTTTATTTTTAAATTTTTCATTTATTTTATTCAATATATATGTTTTAAATCAATTATTAATATTTTTAGATCAAATAAGTTAGTAGATGTCTTATTATTCATTAAAATATTAGCAAAACTAATTTGTTTTATAATCTATATATATATAAAATAATATATTTATATTATCTATTTATTAATAAAAAATTTATATGTAGTTATTTATAAATGTATTTTTATTAAAAATATATTATTTAATTTTAAATATAAAAATCAAAATAAATAATATGTTTTTAAATATCCCTGTTAATATTTTTTTTTCAATTATCATAGATTTTAAAATATATACTGTTTAAAATCGATTATTTTTTATATAAAGTTATATAAAAAAATAATCATAATTATTAATAATAAATTATTATGAATTTAATAATATATTCAAAAATAAATTGAATAATTAAAGTTCCGATATTTATATAAAATTAAAAATGATATAATAAAAATTTATAATTAATAGTTTTTTTTATTCTTGAATTTCATATATTAAATATTTGTTATATTCTTTTATATTATTAGGATTAATGTAATAAATAAGAAAATATATAAAGATTATCATATTAATATATTTATTTAATATTTTTTTACTTAAATTATAATAATTTATTAAAATATAAATAATTTAAATTTTTCAAATAATAATTTTAAAATAACATTAAATATATTTCATAAAGATTCACATATAAAAAGTAAAAATTTTAATTTATTGTCTTTACTAATAATATGGAGTTATTTTTTGATTTTGATCAAGTACTAAATTCTTAAATAATTCTATATTCTAATCTTTATAAATATTTTAATTAATTATAAATATATCTTATTCATTTTAAATTCTTTAATTATATATATTATTTTAAATCATTCTTTAATATTTTTTACTGATATTTTTTTTTAAGTATTTTTTTTTATATTTAAGATTAAAATTTAAAATATTGTTTATATCTTCATTATTTATTATATGCTTAAAAAATACCTTATTTTATAATCTATAATATATTTAACATAATACTTATATATAAAATAATATTTTCATATTTTAATCTTTTTCTTTTAATATATAAAATTTTTATATAATAATATATTCTAATATTATTTATTACATATATCTATTTCTACAAATTCCATCTTTATTTTTTTATTCATCTTTTTTTAATTTATTCTAAAATATTTACACTATTGAATAAATTTTTATTGTTAAGATATCAAATATATATAACAATGCTTATCTATATTAATTGATATATTCTATAATACTAATATATCTTAAATATAACTTTATAATTGAAAATACAAATATTATTGTTAATTAATAGAATAATAAATATAGATATAAATTTATTGTTACTATATATCTATAATTATTTTATATTAGATTTTATAATATTATACTATATAATCTAAAAATAGTTGAAAAGTAGAAATTTAAATTTAAGAAAAAAATTAATAAAGATATAATATATAATAAAAAAGAAAATAATAACAAAAATTAGAATTAAAAAATTTATATTATATATAATATTTAATTTATTGTTTTTTATATTTAATTAGAATTATATTTTTTTTCATTTTTTATCATAAAAATATATAAATATTAAAATAACTAAGATTAATATAATAACAGATTTTCATTTATTTTCATCTTCTTTATTTTTATTGTTTAAATAAATAAAAATTTCTATTAATCACTTCTAATATCCATATATTTTAATTTCATTAACTATTAGATAAAAATATTTTATATCATTATTATCTATTATATTTGTTAAATTAATATTAAATTTATTCTAAATTAATATTTTTAATACTTCTAAAATACTTTCATAATCTTTACTAATATTTATATAATATAGAGATAATTCATCTATATAGTATATATATTTATTAATAAAATAAAGCTATTGATTTCTATCAAAATCTTTGAATACATCATCTAATAATACAAGACATATACATAAAAAAGAATTATATATTTTAATAATAAAATTTTTAATATTTTTAGAATCAATCTTATTTATATTAATATTATATATTTCATTTTTTATTTAATCTATATAAATATTTATCTATTTTATCCATATATCAATGATAAATGTTTTATAGTTTTATATATTTTCTATATTTAATAAATTAAAACCTAATATTTTTTAAATATATTCATAATTTTTTCATAAAAAAATATTTATTATAGATATTATATATAAATTAATATTTATTAATATTTTTTCTTTTTTATCATTATCAAAACAAAATTTTCATTAGTTTTATCATTTTTATTAATAAATTTTATAGAATTTTTATATTTTTGAGTTTCTATCTTAAATTTTATAATTTCATTAGTAAATATTTTTAATATATTATTTTTTACGTTTTTATCAATTCATATAACAATATTTGTACAAATATCAGTTATTATCTATTTTTCCTTTTTTTTCATCGATATATATTTTATCAGTTTGTTTTGTAATATATAAAATAAATAAAAATATTTTTAAATATTAAATTGTAATTTATTTTTTCATTTTATATTTTATTATATATAAACACTAATAATTTATTATTTAATAAAAAATTCAATATTTTTTATTTCAATTTTTAAATTCAATATTTTAAGGAGATTAAAAGGTTTAAATTATTTTATTTAAATTAAAATTAACTTTTTTAACATATATACAATAAAATAATTTAATTTTAATATATTATAATTTTTTACATAAATTTAATTATATAAAATAATATCTAAAAATTATTATAATAAAAATATATTAACTAACTTAATATTTATTTTTAATATTTTATAATTAATAATTATTTCTATTCTATTAAATATTTTTTAATAAATATAATATAAATAATTAATATATTGATACTAATGATATTATAAGAATATTAATAAAATATTTTAATTAAAATTATTAGAAAAGAATACTAACGAATATTTATTAATTTTAAATAAAATTTTTAAAAAATTATTATATATTTAGAATATAATAATAAAATATATTAATATTACAATATATAATATAATAAAAATACTAATAATATATTAATATTAGGGTTATTATATATATTAAGTAAAAATATAAAAAAACTAATTAATTAAAACAAATCTATAGTATACTAGATATATCAAAATATAAAGAAGTATAAATTATATTTTATATATTAAAAATAATAATATTTAATATTATATGAATAATAGATATATTTAGATAGTAAATAAAATAAATAAATATGATTTTATATCATTTCCATTATTTATAAATAAAAAATTAAAATATAGTTATTTCTTTCTTTCTTTTGCTAACCCTAATTTTTTATTTCTTTTATTCTAATAAATACAAAAAATACATAGTGATAATAATAATAATATACCTAATATAACAGTTACTATAATTCATGTATTGTTACTATTATCTATTTTTTTCTACATTTCTAAATTCTTTTTTGCTAATTTCTAAAGAATTTTATTTTTAAATTCTTGTAAATTAAACATTACTATATTAAATAAAAGTTTAATATATATATTACAATCACTAGGAATTATTATATTATTATATTTTAGGCCAAATTTTAAATAAATCGTATACATTAAAGAAGATATAGATATATTTTCTATTTTTAAAAAAGAGGGAATATTATCTGAAGGTAATTTAATAAAAGGTAAAATATTAAAAATAAAATAAAAGATATCCTTATCATTATAATTCCCATTAGTTTTTAAATCAGACATTAATATATTAATAATTTTCAAAAAATAACTATATATATTTTCGAATTTATTTTGAATTTCTTCTTCATAATTTAAATTATTTAATTCGTCTCTTATTTTTTTTAATATTACTGATATATCTTTTTTTCATTTTTCATTAACATGTTCTAAAATATTACATATGAAAATAATAATTTTAAACTATATATTTTCAATTTTCAATTTTGATATATCTATATTAATTAAATTAAAATCAGCCATATTTTTAAGTATCTTTACAATTTTTTCAAAAAATATATCTATTATAGAATCAGTTAATTCTAATATTAGCTTTTTAATTTTATCTTCTCCTTCATCTATATTATGGATAATTATTTCAGTATCACCTTCTTTAATTTGACCTAATATTGTTTTTATATTATTTCATAAATTGTCTATAACTTTTTTAAATTTTTTAAGTTCATCTTTGAATTCTTTTAATAATTTATCTTTTACTATATCATCAAATCATAAAATTAAACTATCAGCAACACTATTCTATAAATTAAGTAATTTTTTTTTAAATTCCTATATTACTTCATCAGGTACATCTAGTAAATCTTGTTCTTTTGTCATATATATAACTAAAAATAACATTATTATACATTTGATAATTTTTATATTCATTTTTATGTATATATAAAATTTATATCTAACTACTAAATAAAAATTTTTTATATATTTTTTAATAATTTATGTAATATTTACATGTTTTAATTATCTTATAAAATAAATTATATTAATATATATAAAATAATATTATATAAAATTCTATAAAAATAGTTAAAAATAAAAAGGGAATGATATTATAGGTTATCAAAATAAAAATAAATGATATACATATATTATTCCAACAATTATTATTATAAGGATATTTTCATTTATTATTATTACAGTTAATTATATATGATTTAGTGATTCTAAAGAAAAAATTTCTGAAGATAAAATATTAAAAGAAATATTGGATTACATTGATAATTTTTATAATGAAGGTATTAAAAAGAAAGATGAATTAAATTTAGATAAGGATATTTTTGATTCTATTATAAAAGAATATATATAATATTTGGAAAAAAAACTCAAATAACGTAAAAAAATATAATAAATATATTTGATATTGAGGAGGTAAAATATTTAATAAAAATGAAATAAATGATTTATCAAATAAAAATAAAAAATATATATTATGAGCTTAATTAGTAAAGTATAGTTAATAAAAAAAGTAAGAATTAAAAAATATAATGATTCTAGTTTTATAATAATTTATAAAAAAAGAAACAGAATTATCAGAATTTATACATGAAATAGGTGAAAATATTATGAGTACAATAGAAATGTCAGATAATGATATATTAAAATATAATGAAGATTTTAAAACATATGAAAATTTTAATAAAAAATTAGTTGATAAAAAAATAACAATAGATATAATATATATATATATATATATATATATATATATTGATCATATAATAAAAAAGAAAGCAAATGATAGGAACAAATAATATATTAGATATCAATTAAAAAAACATTGAATAAATAATTAATTTTTAAAAATTATATTATTAATAGACCAATTTCTATTTTTTCCATATATATTTAAAGAATTTTTTTACTTTTTGAATATGAAATCAAAAATATTTAAAAAATACAAATTCTTATTTATTTAAATAATATACTACCGACTTTAATTATTTGAATTAAGCTATTGTTTGAATATAATATTTTATTAATTTTTTTATTTAAAATATTTTTATTAATAATAATTATAAAATTTAAATATTTATTTATAATTTTGTTTTTTCAAATAATAATATTATCTCATTATATTATAATAAATTTAAATATTTCTGAATAATAATCTACTAAATATTTTAATAAATTATTAAACTCTTTAATATCATTATTTATTATAGATTTATATTTATTAATTCTTTAATTAGACATCTCTTCTCATAAAATAATAATAATAATTATTAATTAATTAATTATAATATAATATATATCTAAATAACTATAATTTATTTTTAAAATTTATATCAAATAATTATATTATTAATTTTTTTATAGATATAAATTTATGATAAATTTTAAATTTAATTTATTTATTATACCTTATACTTATATAAGTTTAATCCACTATAAAATATCTAATGTTTTACGGATTGCTCTATGGACCACCCACTTGCCTATGTTGGCAGGTATAACCTCTGAGATCAGATGATTGAAGTTCTTTGTAACAGCGCCAAATATATATATATATATGGCTACTGGAACAACAATAGTTTTTAAGTCTCAGAGTAGACCCAGCTCAGTTGCCAATGAAAGATACCTCTCTTTTTTAGCTCTTTCCTTTAAAACAAAGTACCTATTACTACAGACCGTAATCTCAATGATTCAGCACGTTTTCTTACTCTTATCCAGGACTACAATATCAGGACATTATGTGATATAAACTATTCATCTGATAATCTCTTATCAGTCTAAATAGGTGTATCTCATAATATTTTCACATTACCATTCACTGACTCTAGGACATATTCCGGATAATGATCAAATAAATTTACTATAAGTATTGCATCTGACACTAATCATCTCTATAGTTTGAGGATGATTACTAGGATATTAAGAATAACTTTACTGCTCCTTGATCAAAGAGAGATGTGTAAGTAATTTAAAGATTATTATTAATAGTTAGAAGGTAATAATAAAATTGAACTAAAATTATAATAGAGATAATAAAAGATTGATCTGCTTCTAATTATTTATTCTTCTATTCAGTCTTAGACTAAAACTGTCCTTCTACTAAAGATTCCTTAACCTTTTACTTCCCATTACTAGATTAAAAAAAGTAATATTTATAAAAAAAATTGAATTTTTATTTTATTAGTTTTTTTATTTTTATATATATCATTATTAACTATTATAAATTATATATATAATAAATATTATCTTTTTATTATTTCTTTTTTTGTTTTTTTTTTTCATTAAAATATAATTTTTTGTAGTTTAATATATATTTCTAATTATATTTTAAATAAGAATTATTTAATTATTATTTTCTATTATATTTCATTTTTTATATCTTTCTGGAATATCAAAAAAATAAAATTCATTATCTTCTTCAATATCTTCTATATCTAAAGTATAATAAAAATTATCTTTATCATATTTACCATATATACTAATATGTAACTAAACATCACATATAAATTTTTTATCATTTATTTTAATATATTGATCATTATAATCACCATTTCTACAATTTAAATATAAAAGATCTAATATTATTATACCTACATATTCATTATTATAAAATATTTTTCTTATTACTTTTTTCATATATCCATCTTTAAACAATTTCTCTTTTCATTGTTTATTAAGATCATCTTCATACATATCAATTGAGCATATATATCTATACGGATTTTTATTATGTTTAGGTATTAATATACTTGTTAATATATATCTTGGTTTATTATTATTAATAATAATATATCTTTTTACTACTTTCTATTTCTTTATTAATAAATCATAATAATATATAAAATCTCATTCATCTGTATATCCTATATACTATATATTATTTGATCCTACTATATTATACTATTTTTTTGTAGTCTAAGTAAATAACATTTGATTAAATATAGGGGTAGGAATTTTTTCATTAGGATCAATAATATATTCATAATTTTTTAATAAATCTTTAATTTCTTTTATATAATTGATTGTTGGTCAATATTTATCTATAAATTTATTAAATATTTTATTTAAATATTCATTAATATTATTATCTATATTATTAAAATTAATAGGCTAAAAAATCTTACATTCTTCTATATTCTACACCTAACTTTTTTTTATTTTAAATTTACTATATAATTCTATTATTTTATTTTCATGTTTATATAGAAAATCACTAACATCTGTATAATATAAATTAAAATTTATAATTCTACTCTTAGTAATAAATTCTCTCTTTTTAAGAATATCCTAACTTAATAATTCTTCCATTGCTATTATAGATTCTGGTTTAATTAATTTTTTTCCTTTAAAATAATTTATTGAAATTATTATTGATATAATAATTATAATTATTAATAACAATAATATAATAAATAATATTTTTTATTATTTCTTTTTATTGTTATTTTTTTCATTTAAATATTAAAATATAATTTTTTTGTAGTTTATATTTTTTGTAGTTTATTTCTAATTATATTAAAATAAGAATTATTTAATTATTATTTTCTATTTTATTTCATTTTTTTATATCTTTCTGGAATATCAAAAAATAAAATTCATTATCTTCTTCAATATCTTCTATATCTAAAAGTATAATAAAAATTATCTTTATCATATTTTACCATATATACTAATATGTAACTAAACATCACATATAAATTTTTTATCATTTATTTTAATATATTGATCATTATAATCACCATTTCTACAATTTAAATATAAAAGATCTAATATTATTATACCTACATATTCATTATTATAAAATATTTTTCTTATTATTTTTTTTCATATATCCATCTTTAAACAATTTCTCTTTTCATTGTTTATTAAGATCATCTTCATACATATCAATTGAGCATATATATCTATGGATTTTTATTATGTTTAGGTATTAATATACTTGTTAATATATATCTTGGTTTTATTATTATTAATAATATATCTTTTTACTACTTTCTATTGTTTTTATTAATAAATCATAATAATATATAAAATCTCATTCATCTATCTATCCCATATACTATATATTATTTGATCCCTACTATATTATACTATTTTTTTTGTAGTCTAAGTAAATAACATTTCATTAAATATAGGGATAGTCTTTTTTTCATTAGGATCAATAAATATATAATCTTTAATTAAATTTTTAATTATTCAAGAAGAATCATCTGCAATTTTATTAAATATTTCATTTAAATATTTATTAAGATATTTATCTATGTTATTAATAACAGGCTAAAAAAAATTTTACATTCTTCTATATTCTATACCTAACTTCTTTTCATTTTAAATTTACTATATAATTCTATTATTTTATTTTCATGTTTATTTAAAAAATTATTAATCTATATATAATATAAATTAAGATTTTTAATTTTATTCTTAATAATAAATTCTCTATTTTTAATAATTTTCTAATTCAATAATTCTTTTATTGTCATTTTAATAGATTCTGGTTTAATTAATTTTTTTCCTATAAAATAATTTATTGAAATTATTATTGATATAATAATTATAATTATTAATAACAATAATATAATAAATAATATTTTTTTATTATTTCTTTTTGTTGTTATTTTTTTCATTTAAATATTAAAATATAATTTTTTTGTAGTTTATATATTTTTTGTAGTTTATTTCTAATTATATTTTAAATAAGAATTATTTAATTATTATTTTCTATTATATTTCATTTTTTATATCTTTCTGGAATATCATAAAAATAAAATTCATTATTTTTTTCAATATCTTCTATTTTAAAATTAAAATCTTTATTATTTTCTTTATCATATTTACTATATATAGTAATATGTAACTAAATATCACATATAAATTTTTTATCATTTATTCTAATTAATAAATTATTATAATCACCATCTTTACAATTTAAATATATAAAATCTAATATTATTATACCTATATATTCATTATTATAAAATATTTTTTTTATTATTCTTACTATATATCCGTCTTTAAATAATTTTTCTTTTCATTGTTTATTAAGATCATTATCTCATATATCAATTAAACATCTATAAGATAGAATTTCTTTTATTTGAGGCATCAATATACATATATATGAATATTCATTTGTATTAAAAGAATATCTTTTTACTACTTTCTATTGTTTTACTAATAAATCATAATAATATATAAAATCTCATTCATCTGTCTATCCTATATACTATATATTATTTGATCCTATTATATTATACTATTCTTTTGTAGTCTAAATAAATAACATTTCATTAAATATTGGTACATGACTTTTTTCATTAGGATTAATATATTCATGGTCTTTTAATAAATCTCTAATTCAATTTATTTTATTAATCATCCAAGAACATTCTTGAATAACTTTATCAAATATTTTATTTAAATATTCATTAATATTATTATCTATATTATTAAAATTAACAAACTAAAAAAAATTACATTCTTTTATATTTAACGCCTTACTTCTTTTCTTTTTGAATTCATTATATAATTCTATTATTTTATTTTCATGTTTATGTTTATGTAAAAAATCACCAACTTCTGCATAATATAAATTAATGTTTTCATATTTACTCTTTGTAATAAATTCTTTCTTTTTTATAATATCCTAACTTAATAATTCATCTATTGTCACTATAGATTCTGGTTCAATTAGTTTTTTTTCTCTAAAATAATTTATTGAAATTATTATTGATATGATAATTAAAATTATTGTTAATAATATAATAATAAATATCTTTTTATTATTTCTTTTTTGTTTTTTCATTAAAATATAATTTTTTTGTAGTTTATATATTTTTTGTAGTTTATTTCTAATTATATTTTAAATAAGAATTATTTAATTATTATTTTCTATTTCATTTCATTTTTTATATCTTTCTGGAATATCAAAAAAATAAATTTCCTTATCAGTATCTTCTTTAATATTTTCTATATTTAAAGTATAATTAGAATTTTCTTTATAATATTTACCATATATACTAATATGTAACTAAATATCACATATAAATTTTTTATCATTTATTTCTATTGATAAATCATTATAATCACCATCTTTACAATTTAAATATAAAAGGTCTAATATTATTATACCTACATATTCATTATTATAAAATATTTTTCTTATTACTCTTTTCATATATCCATCTTTAAACAATTTCTCTCTCCATTCTTTATTAAAGTTATATTCATATAAACCAATTAAACATCTATATCTATATATAACTTGTTTATTTTCAGGTATTAATATAAATATAAATCAATATTCTTTTAATTGATCATTATGTTTTTTTATTATTCTCTATTTCTTTACTAACAAATCATGATAATATATAAAATCTCAATCATCTATCTATCCTATATACTATATATTATTTTTATCTATTATATTATACTATTCTTTTGTAGACTAAGTAAATAACATTTCATTAAATATTGGTATAGGACTTTTTTCATTAGGATTAATATATTCATAATCTTTAAATAAATCCTTAATTTCTTTTATATTATTAATTATAGTATTACCTTTATATATAAATTCATCGAATATTTTATTTAAATATTCATTAAGATTCTTATCTATATTATTAAAATTAATATTCTATAAAAAATTCACATTCATTTATATTCTAAGCATTACTACGTTTTATTTTAAATTTACTATATAATTCTATTATTTTATTTTTCATGTTTGCTTTTATAAAAAAATCACCAATTTCTGCATAATATAAATTAATATTCATAATTCTACTTTTAATAATAAATTCTCTATTTTTAATAATTTTCTAACTTAATAATTTTTCTATTGCTATTATAGATTCTGGTTCAATTATTTTTTTTTCTCTAAAATAATTTATTGAAATTATCATTGATATAATAATTAAAATAATTAATATTATAATAATAATAAATATCTTTTATTATTTCTTTTTTGTTGTTATTTTTTCATTTAAATATTAAAATATAATTTTTTGTAGTTTATATTTTTTTGTAGTTTATTTCTAATTATATTTAAAATAAGAATTATTTAATTATTATTTTCTATTTATATTTCATTTTTTTATATCTTTCTGGAATATCAAAAAAAAAATAAAATTCATTATCTTCTTCAATATCTTCTATATCTAAAGTATAATAAAAATTATCTTTATCATATTTACCATATATACTAATATGTAACTAAACATCACATATAAATTTTTTATCATTTATTTTAATATATTGATCATTATAATCACTATTTTTACAATTTAAATATACAAAATCTATTATAATTATACCTATATATTCATTATTATAAAATATTTTTTCTATTAATCTTTCCATATATCCATCTTTAAATAATTTTTCTTTTCATTGTTTATTAAGATCATCTTCAAACATATTAATTGAACATCTATATCTATACGGATTTTTATTATGTTTAGGTATTAATATACTTGTTGATATATATCTTGGTTTATTATTATTAATAATATATCTTTTTACTACTTTCTATTGTTTTATTAATAAATCATAATAATATATAAAATCTCATTCATCTGTATATCCTATATACTATATATTATTTGATCCTACTATATTATACTATTTTTTTGTAGTCTAAGTAAATAACATTTGATTAAATATAGGGGTAGGAATTTTTTCATTAGGATCAATAATATATTCATAATTTTTTAATAAATCTTTAATTTCTTTTATATAATTGATTGTTGGACAATATTTATCTATAAATTTATTAAATATTTCATTTAAATATTTAATAAGATATTCATCTACATTATTAAAATTAATAGGCTAAAAAATTTCACATTTATTTATATTTTGAACTTTACTACGTCTTATTTTAAATTTATTATATAATTCTATTATTTTATTTTCATGTTTATATAGAAAATCACTAGTTTCTATATAATATAAATTAATATTTCATTTTTTATTCTTCATAATAAATTCTCTATTTTTAATAATTTTCTAACTTAATAATTTTTCTATTGCTATTATAGATTCTGGTTCAATTATTTTTTTTTCTCTAAAATAATTTATTGAAATTATCATTGATATAATAATTAAAATAATTAATATTATAATAATAATAAATATCTTTTTATTATTTCTTTTTGTTGTTATTTTTTTCATTTAAATATTAAAATATGAATTTTTTTGTAGTTTATATTTTTTTGTAGTTTATTTCTAATTATATCTAAAATAAGAATTATTTAATTATTATTTTCTATTTTATTTCATTTTTTTATATCTTTCTGGAATATCAAAAAAATAAAAATTCATTATCTTCTTCAATATCTTCTATATCTAAAAGTATAATAAAAATTATCTTTATCATATTTTACCATATATACTAATATGTAACTAAACATCACATATAAATTTTTTATCATTTATTTTAATATATTGATCATTATAATCACTATTTTACAATTTAAATATACAAAATCTATTATAATTATACCTATATATTCATTATTATAAAATATTTTTCTTATTACTTTTTTCATATATTCTTTTATTTGGATATCATCTTCAAACATAATCAATTGAACATATATATCTTATATAACTTGTTTATTTTCAGGTATTAATATAGACCTACATTTATATTCTTCTATATTTATGATTAAAATATTTTTTATTAATAAATCATAATAATATATAAAAATCTCATTCATCTGTCTATCCCATATACTATATATTATTTGATCCTATTATATTATACTATTTTTTGTAGTCTAAGTAAATAACATTTGATTAAATATTGGTATAGGACTTTTTTTCATTAGGATCAATAATATATTCATAATTTTTTTTAATAAATCTTTAATTTCTTTTATATCATTAATTGTTAAACCAAATTCAAGTATAAATTTATTAAAAATAGTAGTTAAATATTTATTAAGATTCTTATTAATATTAATAAAATAAATAAACTAAAAAAATTTCTATATATTTATTTATATTTTTTTTTTAAATTATAATATAAATTAAAATTTCTAATTTCATCAATTATAATTAATTCTTTTATATTTTATAATATCCTAATTTTAATAATTTATTTATTTATTAGTTATTTTAATAGATTATGATTCTGTTAATTTTTTGTAGTTTATTTCTAATTATATCTAAAATAAAAATTATTTAATTATTATTTTCTAATTTATTCCATATTATATATCTTCATTTTGGAATATCTTTCTGGAAAAAAAATAAATTCATTTTTTTTCTTTAATATCTTCTATATCTAAAGTATAATTAGAATTATTTTTATCATATTTACCATATATTATAATATGTATCTAAACATCACATATTAATTTTTTATCATTTTTTTTCCAATATCTGGATCATTATAATCACCATATCTTTATAATTTAAATATACAAAATCCATTATAATTATATCTATATATTCATTATTATAAAATATTTTTTTATTATTCTTACCATATATCCATCTTTAAATAATTTTTTCTTTTCATTGTTTATTAAGATCATCTTCAAACATATCAATTATACATCTATATCTATATGGAATTTTATTATGTTTAGGTATTAATATACTTGTTGATATATATCTTGGTTTATTATTATTAATAATATATCTTTTTTACTGTTTTCTATTGTTTTATTAGAAAATCATAATAATATATAAAATCCCATTCATTTGACTATCCCATATACTATATATTATTTGATCCTATTATATTATAATATTTTTGTAGTCTAAGTAAATAATATTTGATTAAATATTGACATAGGAGTTTTTTTCATTAGGATCAATAATATATTTATAATTTTTTAATAAATCTTTAATTTCTTTTATATTATTAATTATTCAACAAGATTTATTTATAAATTTATTAAATATTTCATTTAAATATTTAATAAGATATTCATCTATATTATTAAAATTAATAGGATAAAAAATTTTACATTCATTTATATTTTGAACTTTACTACGTTTTATTTTAAATTTATTATATAATTCTATTATTTTATTTTCATGTTTTTATATAGAAAATCACTAGTTTCTGTATAATATAATAAATTAATATTTCATTTTTATTCTTAATAATAAATTCTTATTTTTAATAATTTTCTAACTTAATAATTTTTTCTATTGCTATTATAGATTCTGGTTTAATTTAGTTTTTTTCCTTTAAAATAATTTATTGAAATTATTATTGATATAATAATTAAAATAATTAATATTATAATAATAATAAATATCTTTTATTATTTCTTTTTTTTTGTTGTTATTTTTTCATTTAAATATTAAAAATAATTTTTTTTTGTAGTTTATATTTTTTTGTAGTTTATTTCTAATTATATCTAAAATAAGAATTATTTAATTATTATTTTCTATTTTATTTCATTTTTTATATCTTTCTGGAATATCAAAAAAAAAAAATAAATTATATTCTTTAATATCTTCTATTTTTAAATTATAATTAGAATTTTCTTTATAATATTTTACCATATATACTAATATGTAACTTAAAACATCACATATAAATTTTTTATCATTTATTTTAATATATTGATCATTATAATCAATTATTTCTACAATTAAAATATAAAAAATCTAATATAATTATACCTACATATTCATTATTATAAAATATTTTTCTTATTATTCTTTTTCATTCTTTATTGATATCATCTTCAAACATATTAATTGAACATATATATCTTATATAACGATTGTTTATTTTTAGGTATTAATATACTTTGTTGATTTATATTCTTCTATATTTATGATTAAAATATTTTTATTAATAAATCATAATAATATATAAAATCTCATTCATCTGTCTATCCCATATACTATATATTATTTGATCCTACTATATTATACTATTTTTTTGTAGTCTAAGTAAATAACATTTGATTAAATATAGAGGTAGGAATTTTTTCATTAGGATCAATAATATATTCATAATTTTTTAATAAATCTTTAATTTCTTTTATATCATTAATTGTTAAACCAAATTCAAGTATAAATTTATTAAAAATAGTAGTTAAATATTTATTAAGATTCTTATTAATATTAATAAAATAAATAAACTAAAAAAATTCTATATTTATTTATATTTTTTTTAAATTATAATATAAATTAAAATTTCTAATTTCATCAATTATAATTAATTCTTTATATTTTATAATATCCTAATTTAATAATTTATTTATTATTATTTTAATAGATTATGATTCTGTTAATTTTTGTAGTTTATTTCTAATTATATCTAAAATAAGAATTATTTAATTATTATTTTCTAATTTATTCCATATTATATATCTTTCTGGAATATCATAAAAAAAGAATTCATTTTTTTCTTTAATATCTTCTATATCTAAAGTATAATTAGAATTATTTTTATCATATTTACCATATATTATAATATGTATCTAAACATCACATATTAATTTTTTATCATTTTTTCCAATATCTGGATCATTATAATCACCATCTTTATAATTTAAATATACAAAATCCATTATAATTATATCTATATATTCATTATTATAAAATATTTTTTTATTATTCTTACCATATATCCGTCTTTAAATAATTTTTCTTTTCATTGTTTATTAAGATCATCTTCAAACATATCAATTATACATCTATATCTATATGGAATTTTATTATGTTTAGGTATTAATATACTTGTTGATATATATCTTGGTTTATTATTATTAATAATATATCTTTTTACTACTTTCTATTGTTTTATTAGGAAATCATAATAATATATAAAATCCCATTCATTTGACTATCCTATATACTATATATTATTTGATCCTATTATATTATAATATTCTTTTGTAGTCTAAGTAAATAATATTTCATTAAATATTGACATAGGAGTTTTTTCATTAGGATCAGTAATGTATTTATAATCTTTTAATAAATCTTTAATTTCCTTTATATTATTAATTATTCAAGAAGAATCATTTGTAACTTTATCAAATATTTCATTTAAATATTTATTAAGATTTTCATCTATATTATTAAAATTAATAGGATAAAAAAATTTACATTCATTTATATTCTAAGCATTACTACGTTTTATTTTAAATTTACTATATAATTCTATTATTTTATTTTCATGTTTATGTTTATGTAAAAAATCACCAATTTCTGTATAATATAAATTAATATTCATAATTCTACTTTTAATAATAAATTCTCTATTCTTAATAATTTTCTAACTTAATAATTCTTCTATTGCTATTATAGATTCTGGTTTAATTAGTTTTTTTCCTTTAAAATAATTTATTGAAATTATTATTGATATGATAATTAAAATTATTGTTAATAATATAATAATAAATATCTTTTTATTATTTCTTTTTGTTGTTATTTTTTTCATTTAAATATTAAAATATAATTTTTTTGTAGTTTATTTCTAATTATATTAAAATAAGAATTATTTAATTATTATTTTCTATTTCATTTCATTTTTTATATCTTTCCGGAATATCAAAAAAATAAACTTCATTATATTCTTTAATATCTTCTATTTTTAAATTATAATTAGAATTTTCTTTATAATATTTACCATATATACTAATATGTAACTAAACATCACATATAAATTTTTTATCATTTATTTTAATATATTGATCATTATAATCACTATTTTTACAATTTAAATATACAAAATCTATTATAATTATACCTACATATTCATTATTATAAAATATTTTTCTTATTATTCTTCTCATATATCCATCTTTAAATAATTTTTCTTTTCATTGTTTATTAAGATTATCTTCATACATATCAATTGTACATCTATATCTATACGGATTTTTATTATGTTTAGGTATTAATATACTTGTTGATATATATCTTGGTTTATTATTATTAATAATAATGTATCTTTTTACTACTTTCTATTGTTTTATTAATAAATCATAATAATATATAAAATCTCATTCATCTATCTATCCCATATACTATATATTATTTGATCCTACTATATTATACTATTTTTTTGTAGTCTAAGTAAATAACATTTGATTAAATATAGGGGTAGGAATTTTTTCATTAGGATCAATAATATATTCATAATTTTTTAATAAATCTTTAATTTCTTTTATATAATTGATTGTTGGTCAATATTTATCTATAAATTTATTAAATATTTTATTTAAATATTCATTAATATTATTATCTATATTATTAAAATTAATAGGCTAAAAAATCTTACATTCTTCTATATTCTACACCTAACTTTTTTTTATTTTAAATTTACTATATAATTCTATTATTTTATTTTCATGTTTATATAGAAAATCACTAACATCTGTATAATATAAATTAAAATTTATAATTCTACTCTTAGTAATAAATTCTCTCTTTTTAAGAATATCCTAACTTAATAATTCTTCCATTGCTATTATAGATTCTGGTTTAATTAATTTTTTTCCTTTAAAATAATTTATTGAAATTATTATTGATATAATAATTATAATTATTAATAACAATAATATAATAAATAATATTTTTTTATTATTTCTTTTTATTGTTATTTTTTTCATTTAAATATTAAAATATGATTTTTTTGTAGTTTATATATTTTTGTAGTTTATTTCTAATTATATTAAAATAAGAATTATTTAATTATTATTTTCTATTTTATTTCATTTTTTATATCTTTCTGGAATATCAAAAAAATAAAATTCATTATCTTCTTCAATATCTTCTATATCTAAAGTATAATAAAAATTATCTTTATCATATTTACCATATATAATATTATTTTTTTTAATTTTAATTTTTAAAAATTAATTAATTAAAGTTTCTAATGGCTGCCTTATGCACCTTTACTCCGCCAGACGATATCTAATGTTCCACGGATTGCTCTATAGACCACCTACTTGCCTATGTTGGCAGGTATGACCTCTGAAATCAGACGATTGAAGTTCTTTGTAACAGCGCCAAAGGTACCTATAGCTATAGCTACTGGAACAACAATAGTCTTCACGTCTCAGAGTAGACCCAGCTCAGTTGCCAATGGAAGGTACCTCTCTTTTTTAGCTCTTTCCTTTAAGGCAACATACCTATTACTATAGGCCGTAATCTCAATGATTCAGCACGTTTTCTTACTCTTATCCATGACTACAATATCAGGAACATTATGTGATATAAACTATTCATCTGATAATCTCTTATCAGTCTAAATAGGTGTATCTCATAATATTTTCACATTACCATTCACTGACTCTAGGACAGATTCCGGATAATGATCAAATAAATTTACTATAAGTATTGCATCTGACAGCAATCGCCTCTATGGTTTGAGGATGATTACTACAATTACACCTTTTCTAGTATAGTCGTCTACCTAATGTATCCTAAGCAAGGGTTATTAAAGCCTCTTCCCCAGGACCATTTTTCGGTTGATGTAAGTATCCTATAGACGTCTTAAAATCATTAGCAGCTGATAAGGCTACCTCCCTTAAGTACTCTATTTTCTACATTACACCTTGACTATACTACTATAAAGGTTGAGGTTGATACCATTGAGATATTTCATAAGTTTTCTTAGGGATAGCCTATAACATACTCAAGAGAAATTCCTTTCGGATTTCTCCATCCTAGTATGTCTCTATCTCCTAATTAATCTTATGAACTAGTCTCTAACTAGAACCATTTCATCTCTATTGAATAGAGACTAACCCACGACTAGATAACAGTGGAGATAATGAATCACCTTGCAACACCCCACAGCCTAGTTTAATCTATCCTACTGAAACAGAACTTTTATTTGCTAAAAGATGTAAAGATATTTTTCACATCCCCATTAGTTTCCTAATGACAGTAACATTGTTACTGCTAACTCCTAAATGTTCAAGTTCCTGTATTATAGAAGAGTGTTTAATAGAGTCATACGCTTTCTAAACATCGTAATAAGCCACATGAATAGCCTTTCGACTATTCTTATGTTTATCACAGATGTTTTTGAAAGTAATAAACTCTCTAAACACCCTAGACCACCTTTACGGCAGCCTTTTGGTTAGGTTCTAATTTGGTACCAATATCCAGACTTAATTTTGTAGCCAAAATTTTTAGTGAATAACTTATACTAAGTATTTAGCAAAGTTATTGGTCTAAAATTTTTAGGATCTGCGGTGTCTCCACCCTTATGAAATAAGAGAGTTTTACCTCTACAAATCCAAGCTGGAATTAAGTCTGACTACGTAGTCACTCATTGAAAACCTATCTCAAAGGTTCCCAAAGAGCCCTGAAGGTTTTTATATAGTAGTTATATATTCTATCCTCACCCGCTGCCTTCCAAGCTGACAAGCTTTTACGGCACCTTCAAACTCCTTTTCAGTTATGTACCATGTCATATCCTACTACGAAGATGAACTGGGCAATCCTAGAGGTATATGCTACGATTTATAAATTCCTTCCCAAAATACCTTTGTCTTTAATGTTAACTTCTGAATTTCTTCTTCATTAACATCCTAAAAGAGTTTTAAGTTACCTTGACGTACGTTAGTACGGTAAAATAAACCCTCTTTAGTCTCGAAAAGGTGGTTTTGAGTATAGAATTCCCTACAAGAGTTCTTTCTATGCTCCTTTTCGAGTGTGATTGATCTTCTACCTTACACACTCAATTTCTCCTAAATCACACTACGATCATCAGCAGCTTCTTCATTGGAGGTCAATGTCCTCCAATGATTCAGTCTGCGTGATTCTCTCTTAGTGAGTTTAACTTTATTGAGTGTTTTGTAAGGAGTTGAGATAACGACCCAATTCACTGACAAAGGATCTCTTGGTGGGTTTGGTCTACGCACCAACAACCTAAATAGATGACCTGGACTTAGTACCATTTACAATATCCTTGTAAATGATACCACTGATGTAAATTAGATAATTAATAACTTCTATAGAGAAGTTATCCTTATCTAAAGCCTTAATCTCATCAGAGGCTGATATATATTATTATAGTAAAATAAATCTTATTTAGTCTTAAAATGATTATTTTAAGTATAAAATTCTCTATAATAATTTTTATATTCTCTTTTTGAGTGTAATTAGATCTTCTACCTTATACATTTAATTTCTTGTTAAATTATACTATAATCATCAACAGATTCTTTATTAGAGATCAATACCTTCTAACAATAAAATCTATATGATTTATATTCAATAAGGTTAATTTTATTGAATGTTTTTTATAAAGTATTTAGATAATAATTTAATTTACTAATAAAAGATCTATTTGTTATTTTATATTATATATCTTTGATATTTATAAACAATTTAAACTTAATATCATTTATAATATTATTATAAATAGTATCATTAATATAAGTTAGATAATTAATAACTTCTATAGATAAATTATTAATTATATAAAGTTTTAATCTCATTAGAGGCTAATAGATAGATTATAACATTATTTATCTTTTTAATGATATTATATCATCTTCTATTAAATTTATGAATCTTTAATAGATAGAATTTTATTGAATTTAATATTAAATCTTATAAATTTTTTATATTAGTAAGAAGTCTAAAACTTACATTGAAAATAGATGTTAATATCTCTTTATCAAAAGTCTATTATAAGTGTTAATTAGTATTAAATTTTCAAATATATTCTGATTGATTAGATGAGATGATAGATTAATTAATATTTTTATTAATTTTTCTTTTTTATGAAGAGAATATATATAAACTATATTCTTCTCTATTATTATATATTATATGAAAATAAATTCTAGGATAAATCTAAAAATGACTTTATTTTCTATATTTAAAGAGGGTATATAAGAAATTTAATAATTATTAAAACTATTGATAATAGAATTCCAAAATAATAAATTTTTTGAACCAAAATTACTAAAAATTAATTTATTTTAATTTTTTATTTTTCTACTTAGATTTAAACTAGAATTATTCATTTAAGCCATAAAAGGTATTTTTATGGAATTTTTTTGAATTTTTATTCTAGTAGTTTTCGATTATTTCTGTTTATATTTAGAAGATATAATAGATGAATATAAAATAAATAAAATAATTTTTTAATTAAACTACTTACAAATTACTTAATGGTTCTTTTATACTATAATAGAATAAAATTGTTGAATTGTCTTTGTATATTTTACTTTTATTTTTTAGAATTTTAATTTCTGTATCATTTAATTTAATTCAATATTCTTTAAATTCAATTTTTACTCTTATTATTGCATAATAATGACCTGAAATTCCCGTTCCTTTATACATTATCATTCCATATAATCTATAAATATGATCATCTTTTTTATTTATCATATAATTTTTTAAATTTATTTCTGTTTCTATAATTTTATTATTATTTCCCATAGAAGTATAATGTAAAATTAGTATTTTTGGAGGGATATAAACTTTATTTTTTATATAAACAGATGTTTTTTTTATACAAAAACTGCAACAAGTTTTCTAATCTATATAATCTTTATCAAAATATTTTTTTAAAGATTTGTATATATTATTTTCTCTTGTTATTTCTAATCCTAAAAAGATATTATTTATTCCATATCCATGATGACATTTTTCCATTATATTATAGTTAGTTTCTAATCCTGAAAATATATCTTTAATAACAGAATAAGATTCATCTTCACATATTTTATTTATTAAAAATAAAAGATATTCATGTGCATCATACTATTTAGATATATCCCATCCATTATTAGTATTATATCTTATAATTTCTTCTATATCAATAGTTTTTTTATTAGAATCAAAATATTTTTCAATAATAAGAAATAACTAGCGAAATGGACAATTATCTAAATTATCAATATGTTTACATATCTCTTTATGATTTTGTCACTATTTAATACAATAGACAAATTCGTTAGTATGAACTAAAATCTATATAACTGCATTAAGATAACATTTATTATTTGGATTTTTTAATCCAGTAGTATAGAAACGTAAGACTTCTTTTAGATACTTTTTTTCTTTATTTTTATTTAACATCTTTTTATTTTTTAGTGATATATAAATACATAAAATTTTATATTATAAGTATGAGAATCATAAATTTTTTTATTTTTATCTGTATTTTTTTTAATAAATAAATAAAAAGATTTATTAAATAATATATAATATAGATTTTAATTTAAATAAATATAAAATATTAGAAAAATTTAAAATTTTTAACATTACTATTTATTATAGAAATAATAATAATTAATAGAAATTAAATAAATATAAGAACGCAATTATTAAATTAATTAACATTATAATAGAAAAAATTAAAGAAAATAATTTTTTAAAAAAGATATCAATATTATTAAAAAATACATAAAAAGATTAATAAATAATATAAGAGTTATTCTAATAATAAAATATTTTATAATATATGAATAAATAATCTAAAAATTATTGAATAGAATATTAAGAATATATTTTAGATAACAATTATTAAATTTAATAAAGATTTTTTAATAATTTATTAGATAATCTTATAAAAGATAAAAAAATATTCGAAAAAATATATTAAATATTATTTGATAATAAAATAGTTTTAGATTATAAACTAATGAAAAAATATTATTATTTAATAAATTTTATAGAAATCAAAATAGAAAATAATTTAGAAATAATAAAATATACAAATTTAATGCCTAAACAAAAATCTAATTTTAATTTGAAATATTGTCTATTTAGTTTAAAGAAAAAATTAATAAAATATATAATATCTATAATTAATAAATCTCTTTAAAAAATCAATAATATTAATATTAAAAAATATTAATTGATAAAATAATTGATATTAGTTAATATATTATATTTATATCTTTAAATCACTATATAAATACCTTAATATAGATAAATATAAAAAAAGTTTAAAAAACATAAAAAATTAATTTTTAGATTTAAAAGATAAAAATAAATAACAACTTCTCTAATTTAACTTTAATATCAACTATAATTTTAGATATAAAAAATTAAATTATTATGAGGATTATTTTACAAAAAATTGATTAAATTATTTTTTAAATAATTTATATATATATATATATATATATATATATATATTGAAAATAATCATGAAGTTATTAAAATAAAATTTATTAAAATAATTAGATCAAAATAATACACACAATAATAATAATACTGAAAAAAAACGATAATTTTTTATTTCAAGTAAAATTATAGAAATTTTATTATTAAACGAATTAATTATTATCTTTTATATTTATTTGAAATTTCAAATAAATATAAAGAAAAAGTAAAATAAAAAAAAGATTAAGAAAAAGAAAAAGAATAATAATTATAATTATAGTTATTGTAATATTTTTAGTTTTAATTATTATAATACTATTTTATATTAGAAGAAAAAAGAAAAAATATTATTATAATAATTAAAGATTAGTTAAGTATTTTTATTAATTTTATATTTAGATATTATTATATAAAATTAATTTATTAGAAATATTATAAAATAAAAAAATTTAATTATAAGTTATAAATTCTTAAAAAATAACTTTTTCTATTATTTAATAATTTTTTTAGGATAATTATATTCTATTATTTTTATTTTATTATTTAATACAATAACTTTATCATAATTTAATATATTTTGTATTTAACGAATAATAGATATAACAGTATAATTTTTAAAATATTTTAAAATTAAATCATATACTTTTTATCTAATATTAAATCAACCCCAAAAGTTATTTCATCTATTAAAACTATAGATTTATTTCTTAATATATCTCTAGCTAAGAATAATAGTAACTATTTCTATACCTAAGTTAAAACATATATGCCTATTTTTACTTTATTATATATGGCATCTAATCATTGATTAATAATAAAATCATTAACTTTATATAATTTTAAAGTATTTTTTATTTCTATATCTGTATAATTATAATCAAATACTAAATTAAATCTTAAAGTTTTATCTTTAAAAAAGTAACAATTCTATAATACAACAGTAATTTTATCTCTTATATCTTTTAAAGGAATAGTATCTAGTTCATTATCTCATATTCATATTTCTTCTTTTTCTTTTTTAAATAATTTTAATATAATAGTAATCAAACCTTTTTTATTTTTTCTTCCTTAAGTACTCTATTTTCTACATTAAACCTTAACTATACTACTATAAAGGTTGATGTTGATATCATTGAGATATTTCATAAGTTTTCTTAGGAATTAGCCTACAACATACTCAAGAGAAATTCCTTTCGGATTTCTCTATCCTAGTATGTCTCTATCTCCTAATTAATCTTATGAACTAGTCTCTAACTAGAACCATTTCATCTCTATTGAATAGAGACTAAATCAATATATAATTATTATTATTAAATATTAATTTTTAAAATATCAGAAAATTTATAAAAAAATATAAAATTAAGTTAATTATTGTGTTTTTTTAATTATCTTATAAAATAAATTATATTAATATATATAAAATAATATTATATAAAATTCTATAAAAATAGTTAAAAATAAAAAGGGAATGATATTATAGGTTATCAAAATAAAAATAAATGATATACATATATTATTCCAACAATTATTATTATAAGGATATTTTCATTTATTATTATTACAGTTAATTATATATGATTTAGTGATTCTAAAGAAAAAATTTCTGAAGATAAAATATTAAAAGAAATATTGGATTACATTGATAATTTTTATAATGAAGGTATTAAAAAGAAAGATGAATTAAATTTAGATAAGGATATTTTTGATTCTATTATAAAAGAATATATATAATATTTTAAAAAACTCAAATAACGTAAAAAATATAATAAATATATTTGATATTGAGGAGGTAAAATATTTAATAAAAATGAAATAAATGATTTATCAAATAAAAATAAAAATATATATTATGAGCTTAATTAGTAAAGTATAGTTAATAAAAAAAGTAAGAATTAAAAAATATAATGATTCTAGTTTTATAATAATTTATAAAAAAGAAACAGAATTATCAGAATTTATACATGAAATAGGTGAAAATATTATGAGTACAATAGAAATGTCAGATAATGATATATTAAAATATAATGAAGATTTTAAAACATATGAAAATTTTAATAAAAAATTAGTTGATAAAAAAATAACAATATATATATATTGATCATATAATAAAAAAGAAAGCAAATGATAGGAACAAATAATATATTAGATATCAATTAAAAAAACATTGAATAAATAATTAATTAAAAAATTCAACTGAGATATAATTTTATATATTAATATTAAAAATATAAATAAATATGGAAAATTAATAGAATGCAAATTCAAAAAATTTTCATAAAAAATACTTCATTCAATTCAGAAATAGAAAGAAGAAAGTAAAAAAACCTTCAGCAGCAGGATAGCCCTAGTCTAAGTCTGACTATAGAAATAAGAGATTAGAAACTGATTAATTTCTTATTACTTCTAATAATTTTAGTTTAATTTTATTAGTATCTTATATAAACCCCGTTATTAATATTATATTAGATAATTATCATTAAATTTATATATCTCTTTAATTAAAAAAATTATAAAATCATACTTATTAATCAATCTCTAAAGGTTATTCTTATATGATGATAAGAAAGGCATAGACACTCTTTATTAAAAAGAGAAAAACTGATAAGGATAGTGATTAGTCTATTCCTCCAATTAATCAAAATACATCCGGTTATATAGTACTAATTAAAAATCATATATGGGCGTTAATGACCAAATATCAATATCTATCTCCGGCATAAATATTAGACTCTTTAACAAGATAAATAATTCATGAGATTAGATTTTTGACATCAAATATTATAAAAATCTATTAAGGCTTAATAAGCTTAGTAGAAGGTATGACATTATTTCGAAAATAAACGATATCATATCATTTCTATTAGCCTTTAATAAAATTAAGGCTTTAGATAAGGATAACTCTCTATAGAAATTATTAACTATTTAAATTATATTGGTGATACTATTTACAAAGATATTGTAAATGGTACTAAGTCCAGGTCATCTGTATTAGTTTTTGATGTCTAGTATAAAACTACCTTTTAAAAGACTAAAGAAGATTTATTAGAATAGATTTAGTTAGAATATAGAGAATTTTAAAAGATGATTGATTCATTATCTCTATATTGTTAATTATTTAGTTATAGTTTAGTCTCTATTCAATAGAGATGAAATGGTTCTAGTTAGAGACTAGTTCATAAGATTAATTAGGAGATAGAGACATACTAGGATGGAGAAATCCGAAAGGAATTTCTCTTGAGTATGTTATAGGCTATCCCTAAGAAAACTTATGAAATATCTCAATGGTATCAACCTCAACCTTTATAGTAGTATAGTCAAGGTGTAATGTAGAAAATAGAGTACTTAAGGGAGGTAGCCTTATCGGCTGCTAATGATTTTAAGACGTCTATAGGATACTTATTATGTTAAAAAAGAAAGATGTCTTATATTAGTAACTAAACTGAATATAATATGGATTATGAAGATAATTATTTCAGTAGCTATATATATCGTTATCAAGAACTACATTTATCTGATTTCAGAGGTAATAATTGTTAATATATAAATAAATAGATAATTTATAGAGTAATTCATAGATTATTATATATCATCTAACGGAGTAAACTTATATAAGTGTAAGGTAATAAAATAATTAATTTTTAAATTATTTAGGAAAAATCTTAAAAATAATTTTGAAAAAATAAAAATATTTATATTAAGAAAAATAGTTAATTATAAAATATATATTGATTTTTTAAATAAATTAATATATTATATATTCTTTTACTTTTAAAATTATAAGTAAATATGAATATATTAAATAAGATAAGATATTATAAAATATAAAGATATATATAATAAATAGTTTTTAATAATAAAAATTTATATTTCTTTAACATAAATATATATTAAATATAAAACAAAAAATTATAAAATATATGAATTTTTATTTCATTAAAATAAAATTTAATATTATAATTATATAAAAAATAAATAGATATTAATACTATAGTTTATTATAGTTTTATTAGTGAAAATATCATTATTTAATATATAATTTTTTATAATAAAAATTATACTTTAAATCAATCTAATATAGATGAGTATATTAATAATATACATTAATTTTAAAAAGATAATAAATATATTTCTATATATAAGAAGTAACAAGCTCCATATAAATGATACTTATATAACATCGATTTATACAAGTGTCAAAAAACATAAATTTAAAAATTAATTAATTTAATTTAATTTATAATATAATTCTTTAAAAATAATAAAAATAATATATTTAATTAAACTTATGGAAAAATAATAAAATTAAATTTATAAAATAAAATAATATTGAAATAATAAAAATACTTAAATAATATTTTTATATATGTTTGATTATTTAAGAGATAAATTTTCATAAATCTAAAGTAACAATAATATTTTTTTATAATTTTTACTATATGAATAATATAACTTTTTTATAACTCTAATTTAATTATTATTATCATAATTTTTTATAATCAACTTTATTTTATATAAAATATAATAAAGTTAATTAAAATCAAAACTATTATATTATATTTTATTTTTATAAAATTTAAATTAATTTTTAAATTATTGATATATTTTATTTTATTCAACTAACCGATGAATATTTTAAAAGAGTGAGGAAGCTTACATTAACTAAACTTAATGGTAGTAATATAGTTAAAGCCATAAATACCTTAGCTGGAAGCCTTTTCTAGTATTCATTCGGTATAGTTAATTGGAATGAGTCGGATCTTAAGAAGATAGATGTTTAGACTAGGAAGATATTAATGGAATATAAGTTCCATTACCAAACTGCTTCTAATGATTTTAAGACATCTATAAGCTACTTATATTAAAAAAAGAGAGTTATCAGTTATCATCAACTGAGTTAGATCTATTATGGAATGTGAAGACTAATGTTATTCATGTAGCTATAAATACTTTTGTTGCTATTACAAAAAACTACAATTATTTGATTTCAGAAATAATACCTATTTTATATAGGCAATTAGATGGTCTATAAAGTAATTTATAGATTATTAGATATTATTTAATGAAGTAGATGAGTATAAGCAAAAAGTTTTAATAAATTAATTTATTAAAACTTTATTTAAAAAATAGAGAAGATTATATATTATATAAAATTTTATAAAAATGGATATAAATAAAAAGGGAAATGATATCATGTGGTATCAAAATAAAAATAGATGAGATACATGCATTATTATAATAATTTTTATTATAAATATGTTTTTATTTATTATAGATGATTTTATATTATTTGGTAATTCTAAAAAAAACTGAAATTAAAACCGAAACTAAAGAAGAAAAAGCTTCTGAAAATATAGTATTTAAAGAAATATTAGATCATCTTGAGGATTTTTATAATGAAACTATTAATAAGGATGATAATTTAGATTTAGATAAGGATATTTTTGATTCTATTATAAAAGAATATATAGAATATTTTAAAAAACTCAAAGAAAGTAAAAAATATAATAAACATATTTAATATTGAGGAGAAATAAAATTCAATAAAAAGATGATGAAAGACGATTTTTCATTTTATGATAAAATAAATATTACTAGTTGATTTCATATAATATATGCCATAAATAATGTACAAATTAAAAAATATAATGATTCTAGTTTTATAATAATTTATAAAAAAGAAGATAAATTATCAGAATTTATACATGAAATAGGTGAAGATATTATGTAAAAAATAGAAATGTTAGATAATGATATGTTAATATATATAATAAAGACTTCAATTTCAATACAACAAAAATTTTTAATAAAAACTTAGTTGATAAAAAAATAAAAATAGATATAAATATAAATATATATTGATAATATAAGAAAGAAGAAAAAGAATGATATAAAGAAATATCACATTCGATATCAATTAAAAAAAACTTAAATAATAATATTGACGATTAAAAAATTTAACTAATAAATAATTTTATATATTAAACATCAAAAATTATATATTTTATGTTTATAGAAAAAAAATCTAAAAATAAGATTTGATTCAATAAAAATATATTTTTATTTTTATTAATATTAATTATATTAATTATTGGAATTATAATAATAATAATAAAATATAAAAATTATAGAAATAATAATAAAGAAAAAGAAGATAAAGATAATAATAAAGAAAAAGAAGATAAAGATAAAACAATTATAGAAATTTTAGATTTTTTTGATAAGTTTTATATAAATAATAATTTTTATAATAAAATAATTAGATAGCAGTATGATTCTATTATAAAAAATTATATAGAAAAATTAATAAATCTTAAAAAAAATAATTATAATAAAATTTATTGGTTCTGAGATACTGAATCAACTACTAATATTTAGCGTATTAAAAATTATAATAATACATGATATTATCAAACTTTAAAAAAAAGTAATAAATTAACTGATATTAAATTTAAAAAATATAATGATTCTAGTTTTGAAGTAAGTTATAAAAAAAATAATAAATTTATAAATTTTATACATGAAACAACTAAAATAACCACATATGAATATATGAATAAAATATCAAATGATGGTTATTTTAATTATAATGAAAATTTTTCTAAAGAAACTGAAATATATAATGAAAAATTATTATATAGAAATACTAAAATAAAATTTGAATGATATATTTCTTGAATTAAATCTGAATCATTAAATTATTGAAAAGAAGAATTACAAATTACTATATATATTATAATCGATAATGATAAACAATAAAAATTTATTATAGATTCATTTAATAAATTTAACTTCATATGATAATACTTAAAAAATAAATTATAAAATTATAAATTTTTATTGTTAAATTAAATACAAATAAAATTAATTAATTTATATTTTTAATCATAAATTTAAATTTATATTAAAATAAAAATCAAATTTTAAAGAATAATAGTAATATTGTCTTAATTTTTATTCAATCTTATTGTATTAATTATATATCAATGAAAATATTTTATTTTTCTATTATTATATCTATAAAAAATTAATAAAATAAAATAAATTATTAATTTTATTAATATTTATTCTTATGAGATTTTCTATTCTTGTAATATATTGTAAATAATAATAAATAATTTTAAGAAAGAAATTATTAATAATTTTTATCAAAATAATATTATAAATAAAAATATAGATTTAGATAAATTATTATATAAATATATATAAAGAACATATCTAATAATATTAAATTTGAATAAATTATAATACTCTTATTTATTTAATATTTATTATTATAAAAATATTTCGAATAAAATTATAGTAATATTTTTGAAAATAAATAAATAAATGAAAAAGAATTTTTTAAACTTTGTTTATAAGTATTATATATTATTTTTAATATTAATTTTTATATTTATTTGAATAATATCATATTTTTATTTTCTTATTCAAATAAATAAAAATAATGATTTTATAATTAATAATAAAACTTCTATTCCTAATAAAGAAAATATTAAAAAAATTATTTTTGATTTTTTAAATCAAATTCTTATATGTATAGATGAAAAAAATTATAATAATTATTATATAATTTTATTGAATATCTATAATAAATTAATAAATAAAGATAATATAATTTTTCAAATATATCTTAATCAACTAAATATACACACTCTTTCTCATTGATGTAATAAAAATATTATAAATAATAAAATTAATATTATTAATACAATAAAATTAAATAATAATATCGATTTAAAATATATTCTATTTGATTTTGAATATTTTATTAATTCAATAGAACAAAAGTTAATTTATATTTTATATTTTAATATTGAAAAATTTAATAATCAATTAAATAAAGATTTAAAAAATTATAATATAAATAATACTAATTATTATTTTATAACTTTAGGTCAAATAAATTCATATATAACCTATACTTATATAATTTTTAACATAAAAACTAAAATAAATTGATATATCGATTCTTTGTGTAAAATTTTAAATTAATAAAAAAAATGATTTCTTATCCATAGCAATTACAAAAATTATTAATACAATTAAATAATATTTATATGTATATTAACCCAAATCAAAAACTAGATATTAAATCAAAAACATACATATCCAATGAAATAAATAAAATAAAAAATACTTTAAATCTATTAAATCAAGATCCTGCTTTTAATTCATTATTAGTTCCTACTATTCATAATTTTAATCCAGAATTATTTTTTTACTCTTATAATAATAAAGAAAAATTTGAAAATAAAGAAAAATTAGATTATATAAAATATAAAAAATATGATAATATGTTAAATGATTTATTAATTAATTATTTAATATAAAATTTAAATCAATTTTCTTCTAATATTTTTTCAATTTCAATTTCAAAATTTAATTTTATAAAAATTATAGAAAAATTTTTTCTTGTAATTTTTATTATATTAAACATTTCTAATGTTTCTAATTTCTATATTAATACCTCTTTTTTATCATTATTTATATTATTTTTATTCAATATTTCCTAATATTTCTCATAAAAATATTTTCACTCTATATTATACTCTCCTTTCTCATTAAATATCTTAATTAATAAATAACAAAAAAATTTCATCGTATTATTTAATTCCTTTATTCTCTCTACTACACTCTAATTATTATTCTCTTTATTTAAATAAGATATAGCCTCTCTGGCATCACCTGATTTAACCTAATCACTTATAATTTCTATCTATTTCTTATCATCCGTATAATTATTTAATATAATTTCTATCTATTCTCTACTATATGGCTTAAATATTATTTTATTTATTTTTAAATTTTTAATTTTTCTATAATATAATGTCTAATTAGCTATAAAAATTAATAAAAAATTTTTATTTTTACTCAATTCAATTATATCTTTTATCTTTTTAATATCTTTTATACTCTTCATATAATCAATCTCATCTAATACTATAATTTTCTTTTTTCTATTTCTCTATTCTAATATAATATTTTTTAAATAATTTTTATTTTCTATTAATATATTAATATAAAGACTATTATATTCTTTTATTAAATTTTTTATTGTTATTGTTTTCCCTGTTCCTGTTTTTCCACATATAAAAATAATCTCATTACTTATTTCATTCTAATAATTTTTTATATATTTTCTTATCTATTTTATTTCATTTTCTCTTATGTTTTCTATATATTTTTTTATCATAAAATTAAAATAATAAAATTTTATATAATAACTTAAAATTAGCTTAAAATATAAAAATATCAATTTTCTATAAAATAATTCCAATTATAAAGTTATTCTCTATCTCTTTTAAAAATGTATCAACACTGTATTTTTTTCCTAATCCATTATCCTTATTACTTTCAATACAATATACATAATTTTCATATATATAATAAACATAATAATTTTCTTTCTTTTTTGTTAAAATTCATGTTATTTTATATGTATTATATATCTAACTTAAATCCTAAAAAAAGAAATTAAAAGTAATAAAAATATTTTCTTTTAAATCATCAGTTATCATTTGTTCTACTGATACAAATATAAATACTGGATATTTAAATGTATTTGATTTCTCTAAATTCTTTAATTCAGATATAACTTTCTAATTTTTCTATATATTTATATATTTTTTTAAAACTTTCTAATTATCATATCATGAATAATAAGAATCTGAATGTATTTTATCCGCATTATAAAATATTCCAATTATTTTATCCCATATTTCTTTAAATGTTGATTTTTCTGTTATATTTAAAATTAAAACTAATTTATTATAATTATTTCCTACTCCATTTCCATATTTATAATCAAAATATAATTCTTTTAAAACTTTTAAATTATTGTTTATCTATTTTTTATTATCTATTATTAAAAAATATTTAGAATATTTATGATTAAAAATAAACTATAATATTGAATTTAATTGTTTTATTTTTCCATTTATTGGACAAAATATCTTCTATATAACTCTCCATTTTTTTGTATCAGCTTTAGGCTTCTAAACATATAATAATTCATCATCTCTCTAAATAATATCATCATATAAATTTTTAAACTATATAACCTTATTCATATCTCCAAGTCCTGTATGTGGTATTATTACTAAATGATAAACTCCCATTAATAAAATACATATTGTAGACAATATTGTAAGTATAATAATATGAATTTGATAAAACTAAAACATAAAACTATTTATTGTGTTAAATAAAAATAAATTAAATGGAAAAAATACCAAAAAATTTTACTAAAGCTAGAAATTTAACCAATAATATAAGTATTGAAAGTCATATTTTACAATCCATAGAAAATACTAAAGGAAAAATTATAACTCGTTTTCCTCCTGAACCCAATGGGTATTTACATCTTGGTCATGCTAAATCTATTTTACATAATTTTGGTCTTGGAAAAAAATATGATGGAATGTGTTACTTAAGATACGATGATACAAATCCAACTGTAGAAAATGAAGAATATGTTAATAATATTTTAGAAAATATTAAATGATTAGGATTTATACCCGATAAAATAACTTATTCTTCAGATTATTTTGATAATTTATATAATTATGCTATAATTTTAATAAAAAATGATCTCGCATATGTATGTAAAGATGATGAAATAACTATAAAAAATAATAGAAATAATATGATAGAATGCAACTGTAGAAATACAGAAATATATGATAATCTACAATAGTTTGAAGATATGAAAAATGGAAAATATAAAGAAAAAGAAAGAGTTTTAAGATTAAAAATTAATATGAAAAGTCCTAATCCTACTTTAAGAGATCCCCCTATATACAGAATATTATTTAAATCTCATCATAATACAAAAGATAAATGAAATATCTATCCATTATATGATTTTACTCATTGTATATGTGATAGTATAGAAAATATTACATTTTCTTGTTGTACTTTAGAATTTGAAATTAGAAGAGATTTATATTATTGAATATTAGATAAATTAAACCTATATAAACCATTCGTATTTGAATTTAGTAGATTAAATATTACACATAATAAAATGTCAAAAAGATATATAAATTAGTTAATTTCTGATAATATAGTAACTGGTTGATCTGATCCTAGATTAATGACATTAAATGGTTTAAAAAGAAGAGGTGTAACAAAAGAAGCTATTATTAATTTTATAAATCATATAGGTATTACTAGAGCTCCTAATAATATTAATATGGATCTATTAGATTATTTTATTAGATTAGATATAGATAAAAAATCTCCTAGATGTTTTATGATTCAAGATCCTATTAAAGTAATTATTAATAACTTAAATGAAGTAATAACAATAAAAGTACCTAATTTTCCTCCTGTATTACAATAGTTAGGTGACGAATATTAGGGTACACATGATGTTTATTTATCTAATATAGTATATATAGATAAATCAGATTTTAGAATAAATAAAGATAATAAATCATATTTTGGTTTAGAACCAGATAAAATAGTTATGTTAAAATATGGTCCTAATATAAAATATATAAATCATAAAATAGAAAATGATAATATTACTATAACAGTAGAAGCAGATTTTAAAAAAGAAATAAAAGTAAAAAAAGGTTTCTTAGGATGAATATCTTAGTATGAATTAGATATAATAAAGTCCTATAATAAAAAATTAAAAATAAATTTATATGATAGATTATATAAATATGATAAAAATGAAATGTTATTAAATGAAAATTCTTTAATTGTTAAGAATAATTCCATAGTTAATAAATTTTTTTATGATAATCAAAATATAAAACATTTTCAATTTGAAAGGATAGGTTATTTTTATATTGATGATGATAGTAATGATGAGATAATAATAATTAATAAAATAATAAACCTAAAATTAGGAAAAATAAAAGAATTAATTTAATTTAATTTTATCATAAGATTAGTGTTATGGTTAATTCTAAAAAAAATAAAAAATAGACTAGTGAAGAAGAATTATCAGATTATGAAGAAAAATTAGATGAAAAAGAACAAAATGAAATTATAAAAAGAATAGAACTATTAGAAAAAGTATATTTTATTAAATTACAATATATACATAATAAAAAATTTCTTTCTGTTAATAAAAAGAAAAATTCAACAGATATTTTATACATATCTGATATACATAATAAAAAATTAAGACTTAAAAAAGAATCTAAATCATTTTATAATAATTTATCTACTGAATTAAAAAAATGTTATGAAATATTAGAATGATTGATGACAAGAGAAACATCTTGAATATTTAATGAACCTGTAGATTGAATGACATTAGGTCTATTAGATTATCCTAAAATTATAAAATTTCCTATGGATTTATCTACTATAAAAAATAAATTGATAAATAATAAATATATAAATAAAAAAGAATTTATAGATGATGTTAATTTAATATGATCAAATGCTAAATTATATAATAAACCAAATACAGATGTTCATATTATAACATTAGATTTTGAAATGAATTTTAATGACAAATTATAGAAAATATTTAATGAAAAAAATAATAAAATATATGATGTTGAAAGTGATATAGATATAGAAGATTATGAATTACAAAATAAAAGTTATATTAGAAAAGAATATGATATTCAATTATTAAAAAATGAAATATTTAATTTACCTAAAGATAAAATATTACCATTAATAGATATAATGAAAAAACATTATACTAAATTAAAAGAAAAAGGATATCCTGTATTAGAATGAGATGATGATACTAAAATTGTTATAGATGTTGATTCATTTGATAATATTCTATTTGTAAAAGTTAAAAATTATGTCAATGATATAATGAATAAAGTAAAGAAAAGTAAATTAAAACCTGTATCTGAAGTTATTTCTTTAATAGAAGAAGATAATATTTTAATAGGAGTTGAAAATATAATTAATAATATGAACACTACTCAAGTTAATAAAGATAACAGTAGTAGTGAAGTAGATAAATATTTAACTCCTACTGATTCAGATGACTTGTTTAATGAATAAAATATATTAAATTAATTAACTTTTTATATGAGAATACACAAAATATTTATTAAAAATAAATTCAAATGTATAAGACATAGAGAGAAAAAGTTTATAATATTTTAAGAGAAAATAATAAAGAAAATTTTATAAAAGAAGTAATAGATATTTTATATAAAAGTAAAGATAATTATACTTATAGATCTATATTAATCTATAATGTAAATCAAATTATAAATAAATTATTTAATAAAAATGAAGAAATTTAGCCATGAATATTATCTATATAGTAGCATGAATTTTGAAAATTATTTAATGGTAAAAATGGATTATTTTTTAATTTTTTTATAAATTCATCTATTTCTACTAATATTTTATCTATAGAAATTAAAAATTTACCACCTTCTATAGTTGATTTAATTCTTTAGAATAAATATTATAAGAAAGAAAAAACAGAAAGTTATTTTTTTAATAAAATGACATTAACAATATCGGAAATTTATTTTATTTATTATATTAATTTAACTAAAGATATGAAGTATTCATATAAGAAAATAAATGATCATATTATATATTTTAAAGTATTTAATACATATTTAGAATATATATTACCTTAGAATATTAAATTAGTTAATAAACATATACATTATATTTTATTATATACTATATTAGATAGTTTTTAGCATGAATTTAATATTTTTCCAAGTGATTCTTTATTTTATTTATTAAAATTATATATAATTCACATATAGAGTTATTCAGAATTATATATATAGAAATCACCTAAAATGTTTTTAAAAATAACAAAATTTATTTATAATTTTTATAAAAAGACATTAAATAATTGACCACTTAATCATATAAAGAAATTTTATATAATATATGATCTTTATTATATATGAATAAATCCTATTAATAATAATTAGAGAAATTTTCTAATAAGTTATATTTGTTAGAATTATTGTTTTTATACTAATTTAGTTTATTTTTGTATTGCAGCAATGTATAATTTAAGAATAGAAGAAAAAAAATTAGAAAAATATTTAAATAGATTATTTAATATTATAGGAATAAATTGAGAAATTATTTTTTATTTTTATTAGGAAGCAATATTATAGCAAGAATGTGAATATTCAATAGGTAATTTTGATAAATAGTAGTTATTAGAATATGTATATGAAAATATATATACATGTACAGGATAGACTACAAATTATTTTATTTTATTTAATGATAAAAATTCTGAATGTAGAAAATACATAGAAAATATTTTATATATGGGAATTAAAATAAATAAGTATATAAAAAATATATTTAAAATAGAACCAATAAATCCAATGGATATGACAGATGTTTATATTATAGATAAAAAAGAAAATAAAAAAAATAATATTTCAGAAGTCAAATATGATGTATGAGAATATGACATAGGAGAATATGAAAATTATTTTTTATTTATTTTAGTAAAAAATATTAATAAAAAAATAAACGAGTTATTAGGATGAGATTTAAATTTAAGATTATTTTGTTCATATCAATTTTTACTATTTATTTTATTAATAATTTTATATAAAAAATTTAAATAAATAAATTATTTATTTTTATGGAGTTTAATAAAGTCGTAAAATTTTATATCTTAATATTAAAAAGTGCAATAAATTATGGACACGATAGAAGAAGTAGTTGATTAGACAGAAATAAATGAAAGTGATTTATAGACAATTACTTTTAATAAAAAAATAAGATATGGAGCATGTAAAATGTGTAGAAATAAAAAAATTAAATGTCAATTTTTAGATGATTTACAAAAGTGTTTATATTGTTTAAAAAAAGATATTATATGTATAAGAGAACCTATTAGAACGGCGGGTAAAGTTTCTATAAATTCTATATTATAGAATCCAGAAAAAATATGTAAATCAGTGCATTATCTTATTTCTACTATATAGAATTTATAGGGAGATTATTAGATAGATTATTATACTAAAAATACATTAAATTGATTACTTACATTAATATATCGATTTACTAAGAGCAAATATGTTATAAATAAAATAGAAACATATATTTTAAATATTACATTTTAGTTTGTAGTATAGCCTGAATATTTAAATGCTACCAATATACCAACAGTACTTCTATCACCATCTATAGAAATAATATTAATGGATATTGAATATAATAACCTAATTTATAGATTAAGTTGTAATGAAAAATTTTTAGATTTTACGCATTATGATATATAGGAAATATTAAGAAGAATATGTAGTGATTAGCCATTGTTATTTAATTTTATACATTAGAATTATTGAAAATATTTTTTAAATTTATTTTTGATGAGTATAAATAATAGAGAATATAATTTTATTACGGATAATATTCCATTTATATGTAAAGGAAATAAAAAAAAAGTAAAAATACATTGTTTTTTCTAGTTACATGAATATTCCATAATAAAATACATACTTTTCTATATTTTAGATTGTAATTAAATTAATATATGAATTTTTATTTAACATTATAAATTGTGATGTTCAGTTCAGAATTTGAAGATAAAATTTGTTTAGATTTTGATGAAAATAAAGAAATTAATTAGAATAATAAATTAATTATAAATAGAAAAAATAATTTTATTAGTTTCAAAGTAAATATAATAAATATTACTTATAAAAAAAATAGTAAATCTAAAATAAAAATCATTAGAAGACCACTGAGAGATAAAAACAAACTGATTATAAATGCAAATAGAAATACTGAAAAGTCATATGAAAGTAAAGATATTATATATATAAATTGTATGGAATTAATTAATAAAATAATATAGAAAAAGAAAATAAAGATAATAGATACTAGATTTACATATGAATATAATGGAGGTAGTATTATAAACTCTATTAATTTAATTTATCCGGAATAGTTAGAAAAATTATATTGAAGTAATTTAGATGGAGAAACTGAAATTATATTTTACTGTGAATTTTCTAGTTAGAGAGCACCTGTTGCAGTCGAATATTTTAGAAATATTGATAGACAAAATAATTATTATCCTAAAGTTAAATTTCCGAATTTATATATATTAAAAAATGGATATTCGGAATATTATAAAACATTAAATAATAATTAGATATACATAGAACATATTGATTTATCTTTAATAAAAGATTAGTTTTTTAATAAAAATAATTATATATCTATGTGAGATAATAATATGAATATAGAATTAAAAAAAGAAAAAATAAAATATAATTGAGAATGAAAAAAACTTAAATAAATATTTTTTTTGAATATACACGAAATGAATAAAATTAATTAGATTATAAAAAACAAGTATAAACTTATTATAAAAATTTTAATTATATGAATAATAATAATTCCAAATTATACAAATGGATATATAGATAGAAAAAAATTTTATAAGTAGATAGAAGAATTTAAAAAAAAATAGAATAATTATAATGATGTTGTAGATTATGCTAAGACTAGAGTATTAGATGATTTATTAGGATGGAAAGATTTTTCTGTAATAAAGTAGGGGAAGATGGCGTAAAAATTATATATTAGTTAACTGAAACTAAATATAATAGAAAAGGGTGTAATAATAATCAAGAATTTATCGAGTATTATTTATATCCTGTACATGTTTTTATTAATGAAGATCAAGATTGAAATAATATTTGTATATCTTCAGATATTATTCCATCTAATTTAGATGAATTTGATGAATGTTCTAATATTTTTAATATATAGTTGAATTTAAATAAGCCAATCGAACTAAAATTTGATGAAAATTATAGTCATTTAGCTTTCATATTATGTGATCTTGCTACTATAAGAATAAATTTATTAATAAAGAAATATGAAAAACTTCTAAAATAGGCAAATGAAGAAAAGAAATAGTTAGAAAATGAATTAGAATAGTTAGAAAATGAATTAGAATAGTTAGAAAAGGAAAAAAAAGAAATAGCTAAAAAACGAAGAAAATCAAAAAAAAATGAAGAAAATCAAAAAAATATAGATGAAGTTAATAAAAAAATAAAAGATATTAAATTTAAACTAGAAAATATTAATAAAAAAATAGATGAAGTTAATAAAAAAATAAAAGATATTAAATTTAAACTAGAAAATATTAATAAAAATAAAATTGAAAATAAAAATTTATTTATGCCGTATATAATTATTATTGATATAGAATCATTAGATGAATATTTAGAAGATATAAAAGGGGATATTATATCTAATGGAGATGAAAAAGAAGCATCTATTAGTTTAACATATAATATAAAATATAATATTAGATGTGTTGGTATACCAGAAAACATAAATATAAAAATTTAGAAAATAAGAGAATTTTGAAGAATTAATTCTAATAATTATCCTACTGTATTTATCTATAATTTATTTAATAAATTTGAAAATAAAGAAGATAAAGAAATAACTAAAGAAATTATTTTAAAGTTACAATAGAATAATATAAAATATTCTATATATTGCGCTGCTACAACATTACCATCAACAAATATACATTCATTTTCTAAATTAATTACTTCTAATTTTATTGAGTTAGGAATTGTATAGTAGAGAGATGATGATTATTATGAAACTGATATATTTTAGAATATAACTCAATATATTGATGTTAGTAGTGATAATATAAATTTTAATTGGTTTTTAAAAAAAATAACTTATTTACTTAGAATATTCATATCAATAAATGAATTAGAATCTAAAAAATTAAATGAAATTTTTTGAAAATCTTATGTAAATCAAAAATTTTTAAACAAAGCTTATAAATTTGAATATGATAATAATATATATTGTATTTACGATTTTTTTGTAAAATATGTAAATGGAAGTATTTTTATAAATAAATATAGTATAATAGATGTGTTTTATAAAAATAATGAACAACAATATTATTATTTTTATATATCTGGGTATATGTATAATTCTATAACTAATGATGAAAATAATATTATAAATGAGATTAATGAAATAATAAAAAATAATAAAGTAAAAGAAAAATTTAAAAAAAATATAAATAAAATAAATCCGTATCCTTTAAATTTATTAATTAAATTATCTGGATTTAAAGAAGAAACAATAACATATGAAAAAAGAGGATTAGATTTGAAAATAACTTTAACTCCTTTAGATCCGAAAAATGAATGAATTAGATGTGTATGTTTACAAAAAATCCATTCAACAGATGAAGATAGTATGGATAAATATATATTTTGAAATTATTTTAATAAAAAAATGGAAAAATCTATATGATATGATATTTTTGTAATAGATGTTGAATAGAATAAATATAATAAAAATAGTTTAATATGTAAAAATTTATTACCAGATACAAAATATGTTATAATATGTACTACAACATATACTAAAAAAAATTTAAAAGATATAAAAAAGGATAAAGAAAATACCGGAAAATTATTAAGAATAGAAATAATAACAAATAAAAAAATACATTTTATAAAAAATATTTATCCTTCTATAATAAAAATAAATAATCATATTCCTATATCATTAATAACAGAAGCAATAGATGATATTAAAAATACTTTATTAATAGGATTTACAAGTATAGATTTTAAAAATAGAGATTCTATAGAAA
Source organism: Alosa alosa (assembly GCF_017589495.1). Lineage (NCBI taxonomy): Eukaryota > Metazoa > Chordata > Actinopteri > Clupeiformes > Clupeidae > Alosa > Alosa alosa. The sequence continues at coordinate 212,024 of NW_025962652.1, forward strand.
GTTTTAATATAGAATATATAACATCTTTAAATAATGATAATATTTTAGTTGATAATTTTGTATTTAAAAAACTCGATAATTATTATTTATATATAAGTCTAAACAATGGTTTATATTGAACTCAATAGTTTTATACTGATACAATGATACCTATTATGTTAGAAGTTGTTACATTATTACCTCATAGTATATGAACTATTTCAACTAATTTAATTGTTTCAAATAATTTAACAAAATTAATCATGGAATTAAATGATGTATTTTATATTGATAATATGATAAAAATTGGATTTAGTAGAGATGAAAATGAAACACCGAATAATGATAATATATTTTTTATTGATAAATAGAATGATAGTTATTTTTCTTTAATATTATTAAGAGATATAGGTGATTATTTTATATTTCTTAGTATCGATTCAGGAATTTCTTGAAATATAATCTAGTATACATTAACTGTATATAAAACAAAAAATTATTATGAAAATACTAATTTTTAGTTAATTATAAAAAATGGAAATTTATTAAATGAAATAAATGAAAATATTAATGAATATAAAATAGGAGTAGTGAAAGGTATTGATGCAATACAAATAAAAATATATTTACAAAATAGATATCTTTCTAGTTGATATAGTAGAAATTTAAAATACTGATAGTATTTAGAAGAAACTGTATATTCTAATTATATAGAAGTTTCTAAAAAAGATCCTATATATATTAAAATTATAGCGGAAGATAAAAAATTTGAATCTATAACAATTTTTAAATTTACTAATATTGATTTTGATTTTTCTATAGAAAAATCTTTAACTCCTTAGTATATCTATGGTAATATTACATATACTTTTAAACTACTTCCAGAAATATAGATTGATGAAGAAAATAAATATCTTTATTTAGTAGCTATTTGTACAGAGAAAAATTGTATTGATAAATTTATTATTTTAAATTTAGAAACAGATGGTACTTTTATAGCAAAACTTTAGAAATTTAATTCTGATAAAGAAAAAACTAATTATTATATATGTTTAAGTATTGATAATGGAAATACATGAAAATTACAAAAAAATATAAAAATTACAGTAAGATTTAATATTTTTACTATATATCAATTTGCAATTGGAATTTCTACTATATTATTTATTATTGGAATAATCTATATATTTTTTAAATATTAAAAATAATTAATTATTTCTATATGTTTGAATTATATTTATTAACCATATATGATATTCGTCTAATATTTTTTTATTTTTTATTAATTCTTCTTTTATTAATATTTTAGATACTAATAATTTATATTTATCTTCAATATTATTATTTATTTTCTATAAAATATTATACTATTGTAATCTATCCAAAAAATTAGTTATATCTATAAGTTTAAATTGATAATATATCTTTATATTATTATTTTCCATTATTTTTATATACATATTTAATATATTATTAGCTTTAAAAATATTAATTTCTTCTATTTCTATAATACAAATAAGTACTATTATCTCTCCTAATGATAAATATTTAATTTTTAATATATCTTCATTATAATATTTTATTTCATACTATAAATTTATTTTATTAACTAGTTTTTTATATTTTTTATATTTTGTTTCACATTTTATAGATTTTAATTCCTTTATTAACTATATATACTAACTAAATCTAGATCTAATTCTTTTTTCTAAATAAATACTTATATTTACTTTAGTAGTTATTCCTATTATCTATATAAATTTTTTTGTATTTTCTAATAAATTTAATAAATTATATAAAAATGTTTGTTTCTATTTTATTATATATTTATCTATATTTTCTATTACTATAATTATATTTTCTTTAATATTTTTTATAATTTTTCTTAATAGTTTTCAAGAGTATTTATTATTAATACTATTATTAATAGTTTTTATAATAATTTTTAAACTTTCCTTATTATTCTAAATTAATCCATTTAAATATATAGTTTTTATTTTATATTTTTCTTTCTTTTCTTCTATTATATATTTCAAAAGTTCTATACCAATACCATTTGTCATGTCTAAACATGTTACTATGTTTATTTTTTTCTAAAAATTATTTTCTAATATATTTTCATATTTATTTCATGTTTCTTTAAATATTTTTTTAATATTTGTATTGTTTATTATTAACATATTTTTATAATAAATCTTGATTTTTTATAATTGAATATAATTTTTCAAATAAATCCTTATAATATTTATTATTTTTTATTATTATTTTATCTTTTAATATATTTAACTATGTTATTCTAATCTAATTTTTAAAAAAATTATATAATAAATCTTCTTCTAATATTATAAAAAATATTAATAAAGAAAGATATTTCTATTCTGTATCAGTTATTAATTTTTCTCAAGCTTTTATTATTAATTTTTCTAATAAATTTCAATATTTATATACATATCGTTTTATTAACATTCCTAATATCTACTAATATTTTATGTGTAAAAGAATTAATTCTTCTTCTAAATTTATTAAAGAATATAATAAAGCTGGAAATAACTACTATAAATAATATTCTAAATTATATAAACTATTATCTAATATTATTGAAATAAAATATAAACATTCTTTAATATATAAATTTTTAGATAAATTTATACATATATATCTTATTAAGTAAGGTAATAATTGTTTTAATCCTTTATTATCATTTAATACTATGGAACAACATTTTTTTAATTCTATATTATTATTTGATTCTATTGAATCTTTTATTTTCTTATATAATTCTTTCTAAACCATTGATATATCATGTTTTATATATGGTTTAATAGCTAAATTATCCTATAAATATGTATAAATTATTTCATCTTCTGGATTAAAATTATTTTTTCTCATTGTTATATAATAGTTTCTATATGTATCTACATATAATTTATTATTGAATATAATTCAACTTATATTTATTTTTCTAATATTATTTGTTATTTTATTTTCAAATATAGAAAACAATGAAGAAAATTTTGTTATTTTTAATGATTCTAATAAATGATTTAATTTTAATTCTCTACAATTTCTTTTTTCTTTTATTTTTTCTGAAAATATTATTATATAATTAATATATAACTATAAATAATTATTAATTATACTATATAGATCTTGATCAACATATGTTTCTATTTTATTTATTTTTAATAAATAAAATAATATGTCTCTTGTTAACATTTTTTAAAATAAAAATATTTTTAGTGTTTTTAATATAAAAATGTTTGAATGATTGATACCTTTGATTATTACTATAATATCTTTATCATTAGTTTATTATCTTTTTAAAGTAATAAATTCTGCATTATTTAAAATAAAAATAATACTTGTTACAGGTGAAACTGGAACAGGTAAGACATTATTTATTTATAGATTATTAAATAATAATAAATTTAATGAAACAGTAAGTACTATGAGAGATTCTTATTTTAATGGAGTAATTAAAGATAAAAAATATAAAATTATTGAGACAAAAAATATTGAGACAATTTATGATATATATAATAGATAGAAACCACATAGAATTTTTTATCTTATAAAAAATGATGAAATAAATTTATTAAATGAAATGAAAAAATTTATAGATGATAAAAAAATTGAAATTATTATAAATAATGAAGAATCATCTGAAATTTTAAAAAATTTTTCAAATAAAATGAATATAGAATTAGAAGAAAATATAATAAATAAATTATTTTAAATTTATTTTTATTTTTTATGTTAAAAAATAAAATAATTTATTTATTAATATTAGTTCAAGTAGTTAGGTTAGATTATATTAAAGATGAAAAACAATTAATAATATTTAAGATAGATATAGAAAATATTATTTTATATTTGAATAAAATATTAAATGATATTGAAATATATAGATATGAGAATAATTCTATTAATGAAATTTATAAAAAAATAAATATAAACAGTAAAGATTATTAGTTTTTAGATCAAATAAGAGAATGTTTATTTTCTATGAAAAATATAAAATTTAATAATGATATTAAAAAAGAAGAATTAAATATAATAGAAATAGAAAAATCAATAAGAATATTTATTGATGAAATAATATATAATAAAGATTTATAGGATTTATAGATAGAATGAAATGAAAATATAATGAAAAAATTAAATTCTTTATATAGATAGTTAAATACAATAGATAAAGATATAGAACAAAATTTTAAATCTATAAAATATTATTTATATTTATTTATTCTAACATGAAAAGTTAATAATAAAAATATGTTTTTTATAATAGAAGAAAATAATAATATTATATGTAAAAAATATAATAAAGATGCTTTAAATTTAATACCAGAAATGATAGATAATATAGAAATGATATTATAGAATAAATTTGATATTTTATTTAATTTTTTAAAATTATCTATTAATAAGTATACCTTTTCTCAATTAAAAGATTATTCAATGGATTACTTTAAAGTTTTTAAAAATAATTTAACAATAATAATAAAAAATATTGATAATAATATAGACGTAAATAATAATTTAAATAAAATTAAAAAAGAAATAAAATCAATATTAGATAATGTTTTTTATAAATTAATGTATCAAAAAATATTAGGAAAAAATTAGTCTATTATTATGAAAATAATATTTTTATATTTATTATTATTATTAATGATAACAGTAATAATATATATAATTTCTAAATTTATTATTACAAAATTATGAAATACAGAAATAAATCTTAATTTTTTAAATTAACTTTAATTATTTTTTAATTTTTCTTCTTCTATTTGTATTTTATCTAAAAATTTCTAAATTATATCTAATTCTGAAATTATTTCCATATTATCAAAATGTTTATTTACTAATTTAATAGCTTCATTTTTACTAATATTTTTATTTTCATTTATTAAGTTAAATTTTTCTATATATTTCATTAATGTTTTCATATCTAACTAATTAAAATTTGGTTTTAATATTTTATTCATTTCATCTCTTGTTTTTCTTCTTGTTGAACTTATATTTTCCATTCTTGTGTTTATGTAGAAAATTAAGGAAAAATAGGAAAAATATTTAGAGTAGATAAATAATTGAATAGATAAAAATAATGAAAATAGATTATTAATAACAAAAGAAATATATAAATTATCTGACATTGAATTAACAGAAACTATAAATTTTAAAAAAATAAATAATTTATTTATTTTTCCTTTATTTTCTTAGTTTAATAATTCTAAAAAAATAAAATTTAATGATATTTTAAACTTTTTTAAAAATTATAAATTATATAAAGAAGAAAATAATAATAAATCTTTATATGATTTTTTCTTAAAAATTTATAGTAATGTTAAAGTGAAAAAAGAATTATTAAAAAGAGAATTTAAAATATTTAGTAATTGTTTTAATTATTTTATTAAATATTTTAATAGTTTATTTATTAAAGATATTAAAAATTAGATGAATATTTGAGAAAAGGAAATAAATACAAATGAAAGTATAGATAAAATAATAAAAGAAGATAAATATCCTATTATAAAGATATTTAGATTATTTGCAAGTAAAAATAAACAATAGATAAAGAAAAATAAATTATTAGAATATAAATATGTTTATAAATAGATAACAGAATATGAATTACCATTAAATTAGAATAAAATATTAGCTTATTTATAGTAGAAATCATTTAATAAAAATTTAGTAAGAATAAATAAAAATTGAACAAAAGAAGAAGATAAAAAATTAATTCTTTATTCTATAGCTACTAATAAAAATTGAAAAGAAATAGAACGATTATTTAATTATAAAAAATTAGAAAAACAAATTAGAGATAGATATTATAGAATAGAAAAAATTAGAATAAAAATAATATATTAGACGATATGAAATTTATATAAAATAAATATTTTAATAAAATTAAAATATACTTTTACTATCTTCAATAAAAAAATCTATTCTATTTATTAATAATATTTTCTTCTCAATATCTTTCTTCATATTTTCTATCATATTATTATATGTTTCTATTTTTCTTAATTTATTTATTAAATAACAATAATTAATAAATAAATCATCTAATATTTTAATATTATTATTTTCTTTCTATATATTATCTTTAAATGTAATTTCTAATATATTTTCAAACCAGTAAATGTTATTTCATCTATATCTATTTCAATATTAATTAAATTATTTATATTTTCTATTATAATTTTATTTATTTTATCATTAATTTTTATTAATTCATTTTTTATATTATTTTTTAAATCTATATATTTAACTATAGTTTTAGGAAAATTTTCATCTATATTTTCATTTCATATAGGTTTATTATTAAATATTAATATTTTATTATCTATTTTCATATTATCATTCATTATATCTATCTAATAATCATCTTTTATCTTTTTTATCATTTCATCCATATATAATGTATAAAATATAGGTGGTTCTGGATATGTTTTATATATTTTTTCTTCCATTTATATTTGTGTATAATTTAAAAATGATAAATACTAAATTAGATATAAATAATTTTATTAATAAAAATGTTTTAGTTAAAATATATAATAAAAATAATTCTATAGAATATAAAGGTTTATTAACCAATATTGATTCATATTTTAATATAATTTTAAAAGATGTTTCTGAATATGAAAATAATAATGAAAAAATATATAAAAATGAAGTTCTTATTAAAGGTGCTCAAATTATTGGTATATTTACCTATGAAAATTAATAAATTAATTTTACTATTTGATCTAACACTAAATTTAAATGAAAGTTATTATATTCATATTTTTAGTTTTATTAATAAATTCTATCTATATAACTATAGACCCATATAAAGAATTTTGTATATATGAAGATATTCTTATGGTAAAGAATCTTTTCTTTGATTACAGTGTATTAAATATAGAAAAAATGGATGTTTCACCTTCTTATATTTCTTTAATAATAAAAGATCCAAAATATTAGACTTTATATACTTCTGATCAATTAAAAGGTAGATATCATAATATGGTTAATAATAGAGGTGAATATAGTTTTTGTTTTTCTTCTAATCATTTTAGTTAGCTACTTATTAGTATAAATTTACAATCAAGATATAGTAATAAAGAAAATAATGAAAAAGAAAAAAATTCAACTTCTCAAATCGATAAAACAAAAGAAGAATTAGAAAAAATAGATAAAAATATAGAAGAATTATCTCTTACAATGTAGTATATGGAAATAAGAGAGGAAAATTTAAAAGCTACAAATGATTCTATTTTATTAAAATTGTCTTTATTAACAACAATATTTATTTTACAATTATAATATTAAAAATATTTCAAATAAAAGGAATAAAAAAATATATTTTAGAAAAATATAGAATTAAATAATTAATTAATAATATTTTCTAAAATAAATAATATCAAAATTAAAATAAAATATTAATTCTATTCAATACAGTCTATACAAAAAATAATATATTTTTGTAATGTCATATTACAATTATAACAATAAATATTTAAACAATTTTCACATTGATATCCAATATTTATATTATTAATAAAACAATTTTTACATATATAAGAATTAATAGATATTTTTTTTAATTCTATATGATAAATATTTCTATAATATTTTATTAATTTATTAAAAGGAATATTTAATTTTAAATTATTTCTAATTATATTTCTATCATTATATAATCATTCATTTTCAATATAATAATTTAATTCTTTTAAATTTTTAGCTATAAAATAATTACCATTAGTTAATTTAATAATTTTATTTAATATATATACATTAGAAATAAAATGTATTATATTTATTTTAATATTATTATTATTTATTTCATTTAATATATTTTCATCAAATTCTATATCTCTACTATTAGGCATAGCTGTTAAAAATAATATTTCTTTATTTCCAAAATTAGGAAATATTTTATATATATCCAAACAATTTCTTAATAAATTATATATAGATGGAACAGACCTTATATTTTTATTATTTATTATTTTATTAATAAATTCTTTTAAGTTTAAATCATATTTATTATATATATTAGATATTATATTATCTGTTGTTAATATACATATATTAGCTAAACAATTATATTCAAATATTTTATTTATTATTTTATCTAATAAATTAAAAATAAATATAAATAAATTAGGTTTAAATATATCATCTTTTCTTTCCATATATGTCATATTATCTAATATTAATATATAATTTTTAAATATAGTTGGATTAAGTATTTCTTCTTTTTCTATTATTTTTTCTGTTTTTATTTCTTGTTTTTTTATTTCTATATTTTTTCATTTTTTTTCAAGCTATAACTATCATAATGCTTCTATGTCATCTTCATCCATATAAATTGTTATTTTTTTATATATTTTGTGGTTAAGATTTATTTAAATTATGGAATTAAATTTAGTATTAGAAATAGAAAAATGTATAAATGTATACAAACCAGATAATTTATTATTATTTGTATTAATTTTAATAATGCATTTTTCATTTTTATATTGTGAAATAACTAGTATTATGCTTAATGTGAAAAAAATAACATGAAGTATTTCTTTTTATTAAATATCATTATAGTAAGAAGTTTTTTAATAATATTAAAATAGATGTGTAGATTAACTTCCTTTCTTTTTTTAAAAGAATTACTTATTATTATTTTAATTAATAATCCTATATTTCTAATTCAATTTATTTATATAATATATATAAATGACGGTATTAAATTACCATTATTTTTATTATATATTATTATTTTTAATGTTTTATTATCTATTATATGAACTATAATAATTTCTTATATAGCTTTTTATATAATATATAGAAAAATTAAATTATTCTATATAAAAAATAATAAAAAAAAGTTTATGGTCTGAAAATAATTTATTAAATGAAGAAATTAATAATATTTGTCCTATTTGTAATTGCGAATTTGCAATAAATCAAGTATATAAAAAAATGGATTGTGGACATATATATCATAAAAGTTGTTATTATTATCAAAATAGAGAAACATATAGTTGTTTAATATGTAAAAAAAAGAATAAAAAATATTTGATTTTATATTACATTTTTGTAGAAAATTTTTAAATAATTTTATTTTACTTAACGATACATAATTCTCTTACTATACTAGTAGCATAATGTCCTGATTTTAAAGAAAAATTGAGTATTAAATTATCATTTATAAATGAATAATTTAAATTAAAACAATATCCTATTATTCTTCTATAACCTCCTCTCATATCAAAAGATTTTTGACATTTTTTTAATTTTTCTAAATCTATTTTATCTATTAAATTTTTATATATAGAAGAAATTTCATTATTAGGAAGAATATTAGTATCTGATATTAAAGGTAATACTACATCTTTAATATTATATTTATCTATATTAGTAGAGTCTACTATTACTATATTATCTTTATTTAATTCTATTAAATCTCCTATAATTACTTTTAAACCATAAGTTTTTATTCTATAACTAGTAGCTATATTTCATATTTCACTCTATCAAGAATGTAAAAAAATTAATAAAGAATCTTTACCCATACTTTTTATTAATTTATTTATAGGTATATTATTTTCTATTAATTTATTTATTCTTGTTTTTCAATTTATATGTAATAATAGTGCAATAGTTTTATTATAATTATTTTCTATTAAACTTTTACCTATATCACAATTAGTTATATATTGATTATTTCCAAATCTCTAAAAACCAAAATAATTTATAAATCCATTTTCTTTTATTTTATTTAAAATATATATTATAGTTTCTTTATCTTCTTCTTGTATATTACTTAATTTTATTATAAATTTATTACCATTTAAATTACCTAAATAGCATCTTTCATTTTTTATATTTTCATCAAATCCCAATCTTATATTTTTATTTTTTTCTATAAATTCTTTATATTTTTCTTTTAATAAAACAGTATTAAAATTTTTTATAGAAATAAATTGACCTGTAATACCTCTTTTATCTTTATTACCATTAAATCCTAACTAAAATTTTTTTAAATTATAAAAATTAGCTATATATCTAATAGCATCAATAGTATTTAAACTTTGTTTTTCTATTATTATTTTTATATATTTTTTTCTATCAAAATTTCCAGTAATATATCTTTCATATTCTTCAGAATCGAAATAATAAAAAATAGTAATTTCATCTTTTTCTTTACTTTGGCTAATCATTTTATATGTATTTTTTATAATATAATGAATTTCTTTTCTTAAATTTTTATTATCTAATAATTTTTCACTTTTTATTGTTATTATTTGATCTTTAGAAATATCAAAATCATTTATATTTATAATATTTTCTTCTAATAAATTATTTATTTTAATTAAAATATTTTTATATTCATCATTATTCTATATTTTATTATAATTTAATAAATTATTTTCTTTAGTTATAATTGCTACATTATTATCTTTATCTATTTCATGTACTTTAAAATCTTCTAATTCTTTTTTAAAAGTATAATTTTTATTAAAATCAATAGGTTTATATAGATATTCCGTAATACCAAAATCTTTATTATGAATATTTTTATAATCTTCTTTTATATTTTTATATTCTTTTCACATTTCATCATACATTTTAGTGTATTTTTTTATTTATATGAAAAAAGATATTGAGAAATATAAAATATATAAGGAATTTTTATAGAAGATAAATAATGAAGAATTTTTAAAAACGAGAAAGAAATAGAAAGATTATTAGAAAAATATAAAAATTCTCATGGTGTATTTAGTAAATCAAGTAAAACAAATACATTAACATTTTATTTATTTATTAATTCGATAATAAATGAGATTAATAATTAAATTATTTAATTTATTTCTTCCTAAATAAATATATAATAAATTAAAGCTAATATGAATAATATTATTGGAATAAAAAATAATTTTTTATTAAAATTAAAACTAGGTATTTTATAATTATTATTTGAAATATTAATCTATGGTATTTCATTTTTCAATGAAATTATTATTTCTTTTTTAATTCTTTTATTTCTTTATCAATTTTTATTTCTATTTCTTTATTATATTCACTATAAATAGAATTTATTTTATTTTTTAATTCATGAACAACTTCATTTTCTATTATTTTATGATGTTGATTTAATAAATCTTTTATATTTTGTTCTTTAAAATCTAATTTAGTATTATTTTCTTCTATATTTTTTAAATAACTAATCATTTTATTAAATCTATCTATGAATATATTTCCATTATTTATTATATCTTCTTGTATTTTTGATATACCTTTAATAGTAGAAAGTATTTCGTATATTCCTTTTTCATTATCAGTAGTATTTTCTTTAATTTTTTGTATTATTATATTTACATTATTATTTATTTTTTTAAAATCTAGTAATGAAGTATTTTGATTTAATATATCTTTTACATTATCGGAAATAAGATTTAATTTTTTACTATAATCATTTATATTATTATAAGTTTGTTGTAATGAATTACTTATTGATTGAAATTTTATTTCTACATTTTTTATGGGTTCAATATGGAATGTAATTTTTCTTTCTATTTCTTGTAGATTTCAATTTTGAGAAAAATTATTTTGTATTTTATTTAATTTTTCTATTATATTATTAACATCATTTGTTTTATTAATTTCTTTTTCTAATATATTTTTATATTCATTTAATTTATGCGAAACATTAGTTAATGAATCTGATATATTCTATTTTATATCAAATATTATTACTGTATTTTCTTTTAATAATTCTAATATATTTGTATTATTTATTTTATTATTTTTATCAGTATTTTTTATAGTTTTCTTATATGAATATGGTAAAGGGCTTTCTTCAAAATATGATTTCTAGGATTGAAATGGACTAGAAAGTATATTATAAGTATTATCTTTTAAATCTTCTTTCTATTGAAGATATAGTTCTTTCTATTGATAATTTTGCATAATTTAATAATTTATTCGTTAATTTGTGTTTTATTTTTAAAATATATATGAATGAATATTTATTTTAGGAAAGTTATGAAAAGTATATAAATGATTAGATTGAATATCTTGAATTTATTAAGAATATTTATGACTGTGAAGATATAATTGATTTTGAAGAGATGATAAATAAAATATAGAAAATTAAAATTTGTATATAGTCAGGAAAAGAATTAATAAAAAAAATAAATGATAAAAAGGAAATAAAAAACGAAAAGGAAACTAAGATAGAAGTGGAAGAAAAATAGAAAGAAAATATTGATAATAATTTATCTAATGAAAATATATAGAATAAAATAGAAGTCAATTGTTTTATATAGAAAATAATAGAGGATGAGTTAAAAGAGATTCCTCCATATGTGAAGGGAAGAATTACGATAGAAAAAATAAATTGTTTTATAGAAAAAGTTAATGATTTTTTAAATATGAAACTAAATATATTAGAAAGTAGAGATCCATATAATAATTTAAATAAAAGAGAATATAAATTATATGAATTATTTAAGGAAGAAATCCCAAGTAAAAATACAAAAAAAGATATATTTTTTACAGAAAATAATATTAAAGAATTAATGAATATTAAATTTGATAAAGTAACATAGAATATATTATTAATAATGCGAGTATGTAAAAGAATAAAGATAGAAACGCACGAAATTTAGATATATAATAAAAAAAGAACTAATTATTATTTTTTATAATAATTTTTATATAAATTATTAGTTTTGTAAACTAAAAATAAAAATAACAAAACTTATATAAATCATACTTATTTATTCTAATGCATAATAAAAGAAAATTAAGAAATAGAAAAGGTATATAGGAACAGGGTGAAAATTTAGAAATAAATATTGAAGAAAATTAGGAAAAACAATTAATGGATTAGGAAAACAACTAGACAGAGGAATGTATGAGTGGATTATTTCAAAGATATAATGTAAAATTAGAAGAAGATATTGAAGATGATGATGAGTAGGAAAAAATAAAAGAGACATCAAGAAAATCACGTATTAAAAGAAAAAAGGTATTAGAAACAGTAATTTCACAGCATAATAAAAAAATAGAATATTATGAAAATTTACATACAGATTTAGATAATATTACAAATGATATAAGAAATAATTTATTTGATTTTACAAATTTAATAGAAGAATTTCATAGATTAATTGAAAAAAATAGTGAAAATTGAGATAGTTACAAATAGAAGCATGTTAAAAAGATAAAAGAAATTATTCAAATATTAGAAAATAAAGAATATAATATATAGTAATTAAGTATTATCAATAATTTTTTTTTATTAAAATATTTTTTTAATTTTATGAAATTTATAATTTTTATTACTTTTTAATAAAATTATATTAATTAATTTATTTATTGATATATTATTATTGGAAATTTTATAAATATAAATATTTTAATTATTTATATAATTTTAATTGAATCTTATAGTTATTAATAAAAAAATAAATATTTTAGAGAATTATAGAAATGGAAATAATCAATATAGATATAATAAAGATCAGGGAAGCAATAGAAAACATAAATATAAAATATTAATAAAAAAATTAAAATAGATTTGAAATCTAAAAATTAGATAATTTTTTTATTATGAATCTGAATAAATAAATAGAATAGTAAATTTGAAAAAAATTATTAAAAATTATCAAATTTAAATAAAAACTATTATATATATTGAATCCAAAATTTATCTAATAGATTTTATTTTATATACTTAATATATTTAAAAATTATATACTCAATATTATATAAAATAATTATTATAATAATTTTATATAAATTATATTATTAACATTAAATGAAAAAAATTTTATAATTTTTATATATTGTTATAATATATATTTAAGTGATATTGAATAGAATTTAAAAAAAGATATGGAGTTATATAAAAATATAAAATAGAAATTAGAATAGTATAATAATTTATTTGATTAGTATATTTATTTATATTATATAATATTAAAAAATAATTATTTTAAATCTAATTTTTTATTATTACAAAATCCCGATTCTAAATTATATCAATAGAAAGAAAAAATAAATATATCTCCTAATATTAATAAATTTATATCTTTTTATATGAAATATTTACATGATAATATTTTATTTATTATAAAGAATATATTTAAAAAATATAATATTACAAATTAGGATAATGTGATTTTATAGGTTATGAATTCATGTCAAATCTATAGTAGTAGAAATTGTATAAATTTATTAGTATTAACAAAAAAGACTCCTGATAATTTATTATCTTTTATAAATTCTTATAAAGAAATAAGAAAATAGATATATTCAATGCATAGAATTATTTTATTATTTTTTATAGAATATATTTTTGTGATAATTAATAAAAAAAAAGAAATTGAGAATGATGAAATTATAAAAAAACTCGAATATATTAAAAAATTATTAGAAAATAGATGAAAATTTAAAAAAATTCATAAATTTTATAAATTTAATGTTCTATAGAACAACTACAATGGAAACTCTTTATAAAAATAGATATGGGTAGAATAAATTCAATGAATATGTATATTATAGTTATTAGTTATTGATTATTATTAAAAAATTAGATATTAATAATGAATATAAATTAAATATTAAAACAACAATAAAATAGATTGAAGATATAAAAAAGACATAGATAAAAAATAATAAAGAAGATATAATAATACTTCATGAAAAAGAAAATATAGTTATTGATGAAATATTAGAATTTAAAAAATCCAAAAAAATATATCTGATATATATGAATTATATGAATGTTTATAGAGAATGTTTAATAAATTATTATATATAAAAGATTTAAATAGAATGAAAAATAATTTATTAGAAAAATATAGATAATATAAATAAAAGATTTAAAGTAATATATAATTTTCGTGAATCAAATTTTAAAGATATTATATATTTATATGAATTTAAAGATAAAATATTGTATAAAGATTTAAATCCTTTGAAAAATTATTTAAATTTTATTGAAGATTTGATTATTAATAATATTAATATATTTGAGTTAAATAAAGAAATCAAAAATGAAATCTATGAATTATTTAATACAGCAAAAGAAAAATATTTAATTAGTTTAAATAAATTAAATACAGAAATAGAAAACGAAATAGAAATAGAAACAGAAAATATAGATGAAGAGCATCAAATTAATCAAGACAATAGTGAATAGAGTACTAGTTATAGTGAATAGAGTAATGATAATAAAAGTTAGGCTTGCTCAAATAATATCTATGAACTTTATATAAAAGATTTATCAAACTCTATAAATAAACTAGAAATAAAAGATACTAAAAATTGCAATATAAAAAATATAATTAAAAAAAAATTATATTTTAATTAATTTAATAAAAAATGATGAGAGGAAAAATGTTGAAAATTATAACTTATATATGATTAATATTCAAAAATTTATGAATGATATAGACGAAGATTTTAAAATATAGAATTTATCTTTTAATTGTTGTTGAGTTATTAAATATGAATTTTTTAATTATTTAAAAGATATATATAATAAATTATTTATTATAATATGAAAAATTATGTTTATTGATAAAGAATAGTTACAAAATAATATAAAGGAATATAATGAAACATTATTAAAATTAAAAATAATTGATGTTTAAATTTTTAAAAATATATATTAAAAAACTAATTTTATATTTAAAATAAACAAAATTTAAACAAATTATTATGATTTTATTTATTATAGCTTTAACACTGAGATATTATAAGATATGAAGTTAAACTTCAAATTAATATTAATTATATTTATTATCAATGTAATAAGAAATATTAAAGATAAGGATAAATTAAATCAATATAAAAATAATATTATAAAAACCCTACATGAACTAGAAAAAATAATAAATAATGATAATTTATTAAATAAACTTATAGATCAAGAAGAATTAAATTTAGATATTTTATTTAAAAATATTCAAATTTGATATGATGAAAAACCCTCTGATATAAATCATAAAATATTAAAAGAAAAAATAAATAATATTAAATAGAATATTAAAGATATAATTTCATTAGGAGTTAATAATGAAAATAAATTAGAAAAATTACTAATAATAATAAATAATATAAAATTAGATGAAAAATCAGATTGAATATTATCATAGAAAAAAATAGAAAAAATATTAGATAAAGCAGTAATTGGATTTTATAATGATAATATTAAAGATTCAGATAGTAATAAAGGAATAACATTTATTTTACAACTTAATAATACTGAAGTGATTTTAATGGATAAAATAGAAATTAATGGGATAAAAATAAAATATAAAGTTATTGATCAACTTCCATATCCTAATAAAATCATAAATAATGAAAGAAAATTAATAACTAGATTATTATTAAAAATTTCTTTAAATGACAATGATGAAACATTTACAAATTTTAGATTAGAAATAAAAAATAATATTTTAAATAATGAATAGACGATAAATAAATTTAAAAAAATATTTATTAATGATAATATTATGTGTTTTTTGGAATCAATTAAAAATAAAAATATATTTTCTTTAAAAATATATACCAAAAACCTTTTAATATCTCATAATAATTTTAAAAATTGAACAATATATAAAATTTCAAAAATTATCATGGAAAAATCTTTACCTGGTAGTATAATGCACGAATTTATGGATAAACTAAATCTATATTGTTTATTTACAAAAGATGAAGTAGATAAAGTTAAAGAATATGTGAAAAATATATATAAAGATATTTCAGAAGAATTTAATAGAGAATATGATAATTTTATTAAAGTTTTTGAAAATATACTGTTATTTTTATATTGAGATTTTTTAAATATAAACTATAATATAAATGATTTTTTAGAAAAAGAATTAAAATATATTATAAAAGAAAAAATAAAGATATATAAAAAGAATTTATTAAATATAAAAAATTTAATAGATGAAAAAATATTTATTGATATCAAGATTATAAGTAAACATAAATGAATAATGATATTTATTATGATTATACCGATATTTTTAATTATTATTATAATTATATTTCAAAAAAATAAAAAGAGATTATTTTAGAATAAAAAACGAAATAAATAATTTTGTGAAATTATTATTAGATTTATTATATTTTAATTAAAAAAATAATAAATTAAAATTTATATAATATATATGATAATATACATATTAATAATATAACAATAATATAAAAATATAAAAAAAATAGTAGATGAATTTTTTTATTATATAAAATATAAAGTTATTAAATATTTCTATTTATTTAATATTTTAAATTCTAAACATTATAACTTATATCTTAAGTAAGAATAAAATAAAATAAGTATAATAATTTATATATAAATTATTTTTTTATATATAAAGATTGTTGATTATATCATATTACTTATATGGATTTTATTTATAATGAAAAAATATTTAAAAAACATAAATTTAAAAAAAAGATAATAAAATAAATTTTATTTTTTAGAAATTAAAAGTTTTTTAAATTTATTACTTGAACTGAATATACACTGTATTTTATCATAAGATATAAGATATTTATAATAAGTAATTAATAATTTTTGATTAAAATATAATATATCTAAAAAATAAATAATTTTCTAATTTACATTACATCAATTATTCTACAAATTCCATCTTCATTTTTTTATTCATCTTTTTTTAATTTATTCTAAAATATTTACACTATTGAATAAATTTTTATTGTTAAGATATCAAATATATATAACAATGCTTATCTATATTAATTGATATATTCTATAATACTAATATATCTTAAATATAACTTTATAATTGAAAATACAAATATTATTGTTAATTAATAGAATAATAAATATAGATATAAATTTATTGTTACTATATATCTATAATTATTTTATATTAGATTTTATACTATTATACTATATAATCTAAAAAATAGTTGAAAAGTAGAAATTTAAATTTAAGAAAAAAAATTAAAAATTATTGTTCTCTAATATATAGCATAATAAATTCATATTTTTCATCTATTATAAAGAATTATCCATATAACAATTATAATAAATCCAAATAAAATCATTAATATAAAAACTTTTAATTTTTTAGATTCTAAAGTATAAGTATTATCTGAATCTATTTTATATCTTATTATTTCATCATGTAAAGTTTTAATTTTATATATATAGTTTTATTAAATTCATTATCTCTATTGGAATCTCATTGATTCAATATCTAATCTATTATTAGTAATCCTTCTTTATAAGATCTATTAAATTGTTTTATTACTTCTTCATTAGCATCTTCTTCTATAATTATTTCACTTTTATTATATATATACTGTAGATTTTTTACTGATTTTTTTATTATATTTTCATCTTTTAATAAATTTTGAAATATATCTTTATTAAATATTTCAACCAATTCTTGTAACTAATTACTGATTATTTTATTAAGTTTAGATAAAGTTGATAATCTATTTTTTTCAATTATTATATTCATATCGTTCATATTATCATATGAAAATTTTGATAACAATAAATTTTTGATTTTGATTTATTATATTTTCGTCGCAATTATCTTGTTTTAAAATCTCTTTTAATATTTCAACATAACTTTTAAATTTATAATTTGTTATTTCTTCTAAATATTCTAAAAAGGTTTTTTTATTTTTATTATCATTATATATAGGAAAATATATATCTTTTTCAAATATATCTAATAAAAAATTTATTATCTAATGATAATCTTTTTTGTTTATATCTGTTTTATTTTGAAATATGTTTTCTCATTTTAATATATTATTTAATAATATATTTATTAAGTTTATTTTTTCATAAACAAATGATTTTTTATTTTTATTAACTATACTAAAATAAGGGATTAATTTATTTATTTCTATTTTTAATTTATTTAAATCTGTATTAATATTATTAATAATTAAATTCTCTTCAAATATTGCTGAATTAAGTCATTGTTTTATATTAGAAAAAATTGCATTTAAACCATCAACATCAATTAATATCATTTTAAATGATTCATGATCTTTCATTATATAAACATTTTTAAAATTAATATCTATATCCTTTTTTATTTCTTCTAATAATCCTTTTAAAATTCATAAATTTAATCTTTTTTCATTTATGTTATTAGTTTTAATACTATATATATTTATATAATGATTCTCATCTATTCAATTTAATAAACGACTATGTGGATCTAATATATTTCATAAATTTTCACTAGAACTTAAAATTAATTTTTTCATACTTTTTATATTAATATATATTTTATAAATATTATAAGTTATTTCTACACCTTCTTTATCTGAATCAGGTTTGTTAAAATTTTTACAAGTTGTCTCTAAAAATTCTACTTTATTTAATAATATATCAATATTAGAATCATATGTTTTAAATGTAGTGTATTTTAATGAGTTTTTAAATATTTTTTTAATATTTAATAATAAATTATTTGTTAATTTTAAAATCTATTCATTATTATTTTTAACATTATTTCTTATCATATTTAATTTTTTAATTATATCTTTATGTTCTGAATCATTTTTTACTCAATTATCTATTTTTTTCTAAAATTTTATTATTTTTTCTTTATCTATCTCATTTTTTATATTTATAATAGTAAATATTATAATTAAAACCATTTTTATTTTAATAAATATAACACAAAAATTATGATTAATTAATAATGAATTTATTTTTATTTTTAATTAATATTAATAGATACCATATTAAATTATTAAAATAAAATACAATTTATTTCTATATAAATAAAAATTGATAATATTAAAAACATAAATTAAAATTCTAAAATCATTTCTATAAAGAATTTGATAAAATTTATATACGTTAATTATTAAATTATTTATATAACTAACCGATAATAATAAATAAATGAGATTAATAAAAATGGAATTTATAGTTATTATAATTATAAAAATTACATTATAGAATGAAACAGATAAAGAAAAACTAGTATAGTATAAAAATAATATCAATAGTAGTCTTATTAGTATTAAAACTGAAATAGATAAATTAAAAAATAAAATTAATAAAGAAAATACAGAATTTGATAAATTATTAAATTATGAATATTTTATTAATTTAGATTTTCATAATAGTATACTTAATATATTAGATAATGTTTCGGATAATATTTTTTTAATATCTAATTTAAATAAAATAAAAGATAATGATAAAAGGGAATTAGATAGATTATTAAATAAAATAAATGAAGAAAAAAAATTATTTGATTATAGAAAAATAGAAAATGAAATAATAAATAAAATAATAAATTAGATAGATGAAATAATAAATTTATTGGATTTAAATGAAGATAATAATATTGATCTAGATTTAGATATTATCACAGTAGACAACAAACATATATTTGAACAAGATGATAAATATTATATAAAAAAAACGATGATGATGATAAATTATTATTAGATATAGATAAAAAAAATAAAATTAATAATGATATAAAAAATTAATAATTATTTTAAGATAGATTTTGATGATAAAAATTATAAACAAATAGTATTTTTAAAAAAGATATATTAGAAATTTATAAAGATTCAATGGAAAAAATAACAAATTTATTTTTATAATAATGACAAAATGAAATTAAATATGTGTTTTAGAATACAAAAAGTAATAAAATAAACATATTTTCACATATATGAAATAAAATTAATAATAATCTTAATAATAAATATATAACAATAACTATAACACTTAAAGAACAAAAATCAAAATTAATATATTTATATAAGAATTTTTATGAAATATATATATATTTATTAATTAATAATGAACATATAAAGAAATTAGATTTTTAAATATGGGATTTTATTAACTCTAAAAAGTTATATGGATGATTTAGATGAAATACAATGAAGACATAACGGAATAATAAAAGAAGAAGATATTAATGAATTTGATAAAAATTAAAATTATATTGTAGATTTTAGAAACTATAATAAATGATTATATTGATAAGAACGATAAAAATTTAAAAATAGAATAGAAATATTGTGAAATGA